>NC_056747.1:1044473925-1044503925 GCF_019279795.1 Protopterus annectens
GATAGTGGCTGTTTGATGGGTACTGTTTCAAGCTATTTATCTACATGATGATACCCTACCTGTTCAATGACAGCGTCTGTTGTGCTCACCTCCTTAATCTCACACTTTTGCCAAGGTGTTCCTCACTAGCACAAAACTTCCTTGACTTGGTTAACTCAAACACCCTGGAACAAATTGTTCAAACCCCAACAAGAGGAACAAACATATTAGATCTGGTTCTCGCTTACATGACAAACAGATGCACAACTGCAACTGTTGGACCCTCATTAGTTATATCTGACCACATAATCATCACCTTCAAACTGGCACTAACACCAGAACTCACAAAGGGCAAAGTCAGACTAAAAAACTTCACCAAAGCAAACTATACTCTCCTAGGAGAAGGTATAAATGCATTCCAAACCCCACCCCCAGCTGGAAGTGGTAACTACACTAAAGCTTACACTAAAGCCCTGTGCAATCACTTGTATAAGTGTATTGACTCAGCTGTCCCAGAGAGAATTAAAGCCAGAGCCCCAAGTAAAACAAAAGCTGCCCTGGTGAACACCAAACATCAGCAACCTTTACAATAAATGCAGAAAGTTGCTGTTTAAGAAAACTAAGGCGAGGCCAAAAGAATGGAAAAGCATCCTCCTCAGCCTCAACAGGAAATTAAGACAACATGTCAAATCCTCCTAAGGTAACTTTGAGTAAAACTTAGCTATCACCGTCAAGGATAATCATAAGGCCTTTTACAGCTACGTACATAGCTTAAAAGGTAGGACCCAAGCATGTTCTGAACTAGTGAAACAGATGCCGTACATAGACCGTCTCAAAAAACTCCAGGTCTACTCCATCGCATATCGCCTACTCAGAGGTGACCTTTGCCTAACATACAAAGCCATGTCTAACCCAGATCTGATGGACATACTACACTTAAAGAAATCCCAATCTCTCCTGGCCACATGCTCCAGGGACCTAAACCTTGTCACCACAATAAACAGAACATGCTGGATGGATATATTCCTGTCCCAGAGACTTCCCATGCTCTGGAACAGACTACCCATTCATGTCAAGCAAAGCTCCTCATTAGCCCTCTTTAAGAGAAATCTTGACAATTGGGTGGGAAACAGGAAATTCACCCTGGGGATCACTTCTGTATTTCTGCTCAACAGGGACACAGGAAAATAATTTTCTTGGGTGACGAAAGTCAGGGAACCACTTTTGGCTAGGCTTATATAGGCCCTAGGGCTGATAGCCTAGTACTTACATATGAACCTATGAACCTATGAACTAGCATCACCACTAAGTACCCTGTTCAATCACAGACTAACCACAGGCTTTGTTCCATCAGAATGGAGAATAGCAACTGTTATTCCTCTCCAAAAAGGTGGCTTAGCAACAGACCCAGGGAATTATACACCCTTAAGTCTGACCAGCCTCATCTGTAAAGCCATGGAACATATCATCATGGAGCTCATAAATAAATACATAGGTGACCTCCAAACCCTGGATACAACCCAATTTGGCTTCATCAAGGGCAGATCCTGTCTGTTAAAACTGGTGGATTTCTTCAAAAATGTGACCAGGGCCATTGACAAGGGCAAATCTGTGCACACACATACCTCGACTTGGCAAAGGCCTTTGACACAATCCCACACTCAGGCATTACTGATAAACTTAGAAAACTGAATGTAAACCCCTTTGTTATAAGATGGGTTGCCAACTGACACAAACTGGTCACACTCTATTAAAATGGGTGACTCCACATCAACCAGCAGAACTGTCACCAGCGGGGTGCCACAAGGGTTAGTGCTGGGCCCCCAACTGTTTGGTATATACTTCTCAGAAATTCAGGCCAAAATTAAGATACTGTGTCTGACCAGATTTGCAGATGACTGCAAACTGGGTGCAATTATTGAATCCACAAATGATGCCAGTATACTTCAGGAAAGTCTTACACAGACCAATGGCTGGTGTCTTAGTCATGGTCTCAAACTGAATGTAATAACATGCATCATCATTCCCTTTGGTAAAAACAATGTCTCTTCACACTATCAAATTAACAACAATACCATGTGTACCTATGAAGTGGTAAGAGATATTGTGATCAGAAGTTGACTGCAACCTTAACTTTGATCACTATGTGTATACTGTAGTAGGAAAGCTTTCTATGTGGCGCACTTGATTAGCAAAGGCATCGCCTCTAGAGCAAAGGAAGTTATAATCCCTCTATACTTGTCACTAATGAGACCCATACTTGAGTATTAAGCCCCTTTTGGCATGTACCATACAAAGCACCTGCAGCAATTGGAGAGACCTCAGAGGTTTCTAACTAAGAAGATCAACGAACTCCAGCACTTGCCTTACACAAACCAACTAAAGTCCCTGTCACTGTACTCCATATTGTATAGACTTCTTAGGGGAGACTTATGCCTGGCCTACAGAGCAATCTCTGACCCAAACCTAATGAATTTGCTGCACATCATTAATGGAACTAGAGCTACCCTTTCCAGGGACCTAAATATGGCCTGCAACTTGAATAGGATGCACCATAGGGACAGATTTGTCTCTCAGCGACTGCCAAATTTTTGGAATAGGCTGCCAATACATTGTGATGCAGGTCACCTCTATGACATTGTTGAAAAGGAACCTGGATGAGTGGATGGGGAACCATAAATTCTTACTGGGGATAGCATCCACAACCCTCCTGGACATGGGCAGTCATTAATAAATGCAGTCCTGGATATTGACTAGAGTATCTATGGTAATACATTGGGATAAAATGGCTTAGCTTGAAATGACCTCTGGGTTGATAGTCTAGTAGCCTCCTATGATATTATGATCTTTGATGAAGTACCTTGCAGACAGTCTTTCTGCATTGATGTTTCCTCTTAGTGTTTTCTATATGTTCTTACTGGTACACCTTAAGCTTGTGTTATGTATGGTGTTTAATGCATACAACTAATGGGTCATTTACATTAGTTGTGATCTATGCTGCTGTTGTGGGGCAGCATGTGAACATCAATGTTTACTTTGTATACTTATACACCCGTGGCTTATCATAACTCAAAAGTGCATGTCAGATGCTTCCATGTTGCCTGAGGTAGGATATATGGCCACATCTTCCATCACCCATGCCTGTTTCTTCTCCTCCGTGTTTCCTCCTGCTCATTCTCTGATAGCTGTGATAAATTATCTTCATACATCTGGTGTTCTTGGGGTAGGTCAGCCACCCCTGAAAGGGGTGGTGATCACTCAGTGGGATGGTTTGCAGCTGGCAAGCCACCATATTTTGTGTTAACATGCTGTGTTAGCATGGCAGACACAGTAATCATCTGTGCTGCCATTTCAGGTGTGTATTCCAGTGCACCCCCGGATGGGTCCACACATCTGAATCTAGATTTCAGCACTCCAAACACATGCTCAGTGGTATTTCATGCTCAGTGGTATTTCATGTCGTGGTGTGAGATGTATTATATGCATCCTCAGCATGGTTTGATGGAGTTTGGTATGGTGTCATTAGCCATGGCTCTAGTGGATAAGCGCAGTTACCTGTTTGTGGAAAGAAGATAACACATATGTTGTTGTCATGCTTACTGCTGACAGTTGTGGATTCTGATTAATCATAGCTGTGGTCCTGAGCTTATCAAGTAGAAGTCCCTCAGATATTTCACAGTGTTAGAAAGGAGCCCTCAGAACACTTTCCCTCCATACAGCAGCATCATAGACACTACCAGGGTGTGTTGCCATGATATTTAAAATGAGGCCATCTTCTGAGCACACCACCAAGTAATTGAGCGATGGCCACTCCTTTCTATTTATATACACTCTTGCATCAGGTACAGTGGGAGGTTTAATAGGAATGTGGGTATAGTTTATTGCACTGTGGATATGGGGGAAGTTGGCTATGACAGAGAAATGTTGCATGGCAGTTCTTCACTACATGACTGTAGACCGGAAATGAATGTATACATCCACCTTGTTACACATTGCTGCCAGGAAACGTGAAAGGATGTGACTGAAAGTTACCTGGGAAATTTCTATGGCATCTCCGACATGCTGCTGAAATGTCCTAGAGGCCAGTATACCTAGACTCGGCCAAACTTTGGTTTCTACGGGAATGGTGTTACCTCTCAAAGTACAAGCATACATGTACAGAGCACAAATCCTACACAAAGCCTGCACCAGCTCTCTTCTAATCGGTACCTGTCGATTATTTCCTGACAGACAGCTGGCTTAGATGTAGCCTGGGTCAATGTTTAGCTGGCTGCCTTCTAAGGTGCATTTACATATCTTCCTATATGGCTTGCAGTACCCCAGCCTGCTGTAATTCATTAAATGCTAGTTGCATTTTCTTTCTTTTTTAGTTTTGTTTTGTTAAGTACAGCTGTGGATTCTGCCAGCTTCTGTAATGATCTGATTACTCCTGTGGCATATAAATACAGCACGTATGGCCTCCACTGAGTGCTTTTAAAAAGTTTTCAACTAAGCACTTTACCACATTTAAGTTGTGTTGGCCAGAAGTGCTGTGTTTTAGAATTCAATGGGCATGCACAAAATCCATAATTATCCTGCTCTGAATAGATAATTACTTAATCATGTTTTAGAGTACATTCTAGAATCGCATCCACCGCTGGTACTGTGAAGACTTCCTTAGGCTTGCTGCACTGTCCACAACTTTTTTTTGGATTCCAGACCAATATGTTGTGACAAAATCAATGCAAGCTTTAGTAACTATTTCTCTTGCAACCATGTTGGCAAAATGCAGTTAGTGTAAATAAATGATATGATCCTGACACACAAATCCTATATAAGAACTTTTGTTTTCCATCGTGTTTCAAACTAAAATTTACCTTGCACTCCGTTATTATTTATTTATTGTTTAAAAATGTCCTTATTTTTTTTTTTAGTTATATAACACAGTAATCTGAGAGATTATAACATTTTCCGTCTGCAAAATCATCATACTTTGCTGTTCCCATGAGCTACAAATGGAAAAAAGTTGGCACGTGAGAAGAATGTCATGCATGAAATGTTACACTTTACTTTAGTAGTTAGATAAGTAGTTCAGGTATGAGTATTTTTCACATAATGTTATTCCGCTTAATCATTTTCATTTAGAAAAAAAATTATTTTACACATTAATCCACAAAATGTACAAGAAAAGGTTTAGATGCTGACTGATGATCTACACTAAAAACATCAGGATGAGTAATGTTTGTGCAAAATCTAACCTCAGATCACGTTTAGCAGAGTTTCTCAGAAACCACTTGCAACTTTAAAAAATTGGTGGTTCTAGTTTTGATTCATTTGCATTTTGAACTTTGGTTTATTTCATCCATAGCAAAGCCGGTGATTAGTAATATCACCACTGAAGCACTAATGCTTCATGGGCATGATTAGCACAGATGAAAGACATTATTAGTTAACTTCAGCAAAAGCTGCCAGAGAATTTCAGTACCGAGAGAAGGATTTCAGCCCACATGAAACCATATCAAACACAGGCTGTGGGTTTCCACTTTTATTACTAGGACACATTCCTGTAACTCCATTTTTTATTTACTGCACTCAGAGATACTAAAACATGCTCTGCTAGTCTGTGGTCTGTGCCCCCCCCCCACAACCCCCAACTAAATATATCAACTCCGAGATCGCTCTACATTGGGGAAAGGGCAAATCCCCGATGACGGCCTAGCAAATTCTTTCCCAAGGACAGAATTCACTTATATGGCCGTTCGCGATTTTGAAACTTTGACGCTTAGGTGTCAGTCATTGAGCACTTGACAACCTAAGCTGTCGAAGAAATAATATAGACCCTATATATATATATATATATATATATAGATATATATATATATGTATATATGTATATATACACACACACACACATATATATATATATATATATATATATATATATATATATATATATATATATATATATACATACAGACATATATATATATATATATATATATATATATATATATATATATACACACACACACACACACAGACATGTATATTAATATTTTCTCTTTACTGATTAACGTTCTCATACTTGTAGTTCTCAGTCTCACATATTCTGTTAGCTCCAACTTACTTCTCTTTCTAAAAGAATTTAAGAACCACTGGGAATTTGGTTTGGCTGGACATTATTGCGGCTGACAGGTAAATGCTTGCATTCATTTCAGCATCTAAATTTGGTATGTGTAGCCTCTTATTTGCCTGCCTATATTTTCAACTGAATGTTTCTGTTAAAAAGGTGATATAGGATAACCTAAAATATTTTATCTATTTTATTTTATTGATGGGGTAGCAGTAGCGTACTGATCAACATAATCAAAATGCTCATTTTCAAACACAACCTAAGTGCAATTGTCACAGTTAATACATTGCCAATGAAAGCAGAGTAAAAAATACAAACGTTTCCAGAATAAACGCAGCAGCAATAACATGGCAGCACACAGCAGGCATGAAGATAGAAAATAAAACAAGACTTATGCTACATAACATACAAATGCTTTAGCAGTATTTTCATTCAAGTTGTAACATTTTAAGATGTATTTAGAGTATTATATCTGTATTAAGATAATACAGCAGTACTCCACATGCAGATTATACAAAGCAGTTTGAATTCTGTTTTTCTTGAGGAGGTGGGAAGTCATTTCACAGCAGACCATATGTATTATTTACTAGTTATATTCAAAGTCTGTCATACTGTGCTGTGTATTAAGGTCATCACAGTATGAGAGGTGGATTATAAGGAAGAAGAAAGTGACATAGAGCATAGTTCAGAAAGTTGGGATGGTGACTCATTTCTAAAAAGACCTTATGCCGAAGAACTTTGTATTAAGCAAATGGATCAGCAATGGACCTAGACAGATCCAGGGCCCTTTAGCTTGTATAGATATCTAATAAAGAAGGAGGAGGCAGAATATACAAAATTATTTTGAGCGCTACTTATTGTGATAACGAAGATGTGCTGTGGCTTGGGCAGTGTCCAGGTTACTCTATAAGAGGTGAGTGTTGTGCATATAGATCACTGATAGAGTGGAATCATTGAAGAGAACCATGTAGTTGAGGCAAATGGAGTATTTAGCTCACACCTGCCTCCACTAACGTCACATAACCTTGATTCTAATGGGGAAAGCATGATATAAAATCTGCTTTATAAACAGCCCATTGCATTTTTGGAAATTAGGGTTGAGTCAGTTTTTTCCCATCCAGCAATTCCTTTTTTTACTACAATAGACTTGTATCCTGACCAGAATTAGTTTCTCTGTCTTGCACCCATTAAGTACTAGGTTAAGTTCTGCCTTCCCTATGACCCTGCGTTGGAGGAAGCAGGTATGAAAGCTTAACATTCTGGCCCCATAAACTTTCCCAGTCTTTCCAGTCCCTCCCCTTTACCTATAAATCCCAACTGTTATGGCCCTTTCTTTAGATAGCTTTAGCCATGAATAAAATTATTCACATCTGAGGACTCTTGTAGGCTTCTAAACATAACTTTTGGCAATTTTGTTAGTTTTGTGTACATGATTTGCAGTTTTGTCATTAAGAAGAAATCCTAAGGTTTACCTGTTTCTTTATTCCCTTTTTTCCTTCAGTTAGCAAGCGTTCTGAACTTAGCTTACCCACCACTTCACTTTGGTACTTTTTTACTCTGTTTAGACTGCTACTGTAGGTACATTTTTTTTTTATTGTTAAGACCTGCAGTTACAGGTTTTGTTAGCTGTTGTTGGTTTACTATTATTATTATGGATAAGAAACAGGATTCTGTATTCTGTTAAGTATAGGTGCAGGATGAAACTTCCATTCCAAGACAAACACGTCTGGTGTGTAAAGTTTGCAGAGAAGCTCATTTCTCTGAACAGAGTGATATCTATGCTAGTTTCAACCTGTTGAAGCTGAAAGAGTGTAGGAATAGATACGAATTAGAAGGGCTACTGATTATGACCAGAAAGACTCTTTCCCTACTTTCAAAGTCCTTCCCTTGCAAACGTGTCAGGAAGGCTGAGCCTGAAAAGTAAGGAACTCATAAGAACACTAAACATGTTGACATTTCTAAGACTGCAACAGATGTTATTTTGGAAGAAGCTACTCACACCCAGATAGTGTGCCAAACTAAATTTCTCAGCATGTGCGTATATTTGTTTTTTTTTTAAAGTAATTTTTAACTAGGATATTAGGTTGCCATTGTACTATTTAAACAGCTTTTGACATGTGTGATAGGCTGATAAGTAACATAAGGTAGGCACATTTTTTCATTTAAGGTACATTTTAACATTTTTAACATCCACCGTTTTATTAACTTATTTTTACAGTATTCATTTTTATAGCATGTAGTAGGATGTTTATTGACAACAAAATATACATGCTGTTTGATTAAAAGTTATTTTTGAATGCTGTTCTTAGTAATTGTATTTTTAAAACAGATGGTTACTATGGTAATTGTGTTTAAGATTGGGTTAGCATCTGATGAAGTCCTAATAGTGAGATGAAAATGCTGTTGTTTCTAGCATTTATGAAGTGTTTTTGGGCAATAAAGGATTCTGGTTTTAATATATTCTTGTGAGTGGATTACTGGTACCTCACAGCACGTTTTTTTCAGTTGGTGGTTTCTGTTTGGAGTTTTGGGCTGGTTTACCTCGTTTTTTTCACTTGATTTTTCAGCATGAGCTTGATGACTCTGCTATCTAACATTCCACTACATTTGTTGGGTCCAGGAGGTCAATTTCAGTCTGGCTGGACTATAGAAATATATGGAAAGCCTTTTTTTACTGTGTAGGAACTTGGATCCCAGCCTAGGTGTCTTCTCCCAGTATCACAGTGAACCCTAGACCACTTTCATTACTGACATTTTCAAACCACACCTCTCCTCGACCCTTTCTTACTGGGGTCCCTTTGAGCTTTGGTACCCTTGAGATCATCAGCTCAGGCATCATAATCCTTGTCATTTTCAATGGTTCTTTTGGGCCCAGCTTCCACTTCTTCTTCCTTAGCTTCAAAATTGGCAATGCTGTTAGACTGAACCTTCCCAGTATTGGCTCCTTTGGGGCCACTGCCTCAGTTGACATTGGAGGTTGGTGACTCTGGACCAACCTCTGTCATCTTTCCACTGGGACTGAGTACTCCATCCCCAGAGTTAGCCTTCCAGCAGTCAATGTCAAGACCACTTACCTCTACTAGTATATTGGTAAGACTATCAGCCTTGGGATCCATAATCAACCTGTCAACCTCAGGCTTAAGGTTATTGCCTTCAACCTTAAGATCATTTGTGTCTGGCAAAATTGGGGGTGACTACTGATGTTTCAGGACTTGGTCCATCACTGTTGCTGACTCCATTGATGCAGACTACCCTGCATGGGCCTCCCACTTGATATAAGTGATTGCTCAGAGGCCATGTATTTCTGCTGTCACTACCACCCATCCAGTTGTATCTTAGGATAGAGTCTCTGGACCATCTCATCAGGATGTCAACAATAAATCCAGGGCTCAGACTTCACCATTCTATGAACCTCTCCCAGTAAGGACAGGGTATAAGGCTGAAGTGAAAAGGAAGCACCTCAACTCACCACAGATGTATCTTACCACTGATCTTAGCATCTACCAGGAGGCAGACTTCCCCACTCTTCTATCCAGTGACCCCAGGTTAGAAGAAAGTTAACTCATGTGAGCGAAGGCTAAACAGCCTGAATAATCCCCTTCTGAGTCAAAGTGCTTCCTATCAAAGGCATTCTGGTTTTACGAGTTTTCCTCTTCAGTGGTTCAACCAGTCGATAAAATGGTTTGGCTAGTTTCCAACAATATGTTTATATACCCTGACATTGTGGTCCTTGTACTGAACATACCTGAGAAGATCCCTTCTGCTAATGAAGAACTATCCTAGCTTGTCTCAGAATCCCTTAGTGGACTCTGTAATAGTTTTGGCTGCCCTTAACATATCCCGTAAACCAGATACAAACCCCAGGATTCAGCAAACTTCTGTGCAGGAATAGCTTATTCCTGCATGGAAGGGACTGTTCCCGTGCAGCACAGCAGCGTGCCATGCATATTCATGAAGGCATGCTGCCATGCTCTAATACATACCCAGGGATGTGTACGAGTGCAGGGGGTGTGTCTGAGAGCAGTGCTCTCACAATACACATGCACCCTGCACACCAGAATTGCCATATGGCAATTTAAAAAGAGCAAGATTGCTTGTCACACCTCTCAACCCGTTAGAGTAAGAAATCTGGACAAAGCCATAAAAAAGTGTTACAAATAGGGGGACAACTTTTAAATATTGCTATTACAAATTTAGAAAGTTGATAGAATAACAGGTTTTGCATTAACATGAATTTTCTGAAGGGTATGAAGTTTAAAACGCAAATGTCTGTCTATTTTCAAACTTCAATTTTTAATGTTGTGCCAGAAAGCCACAGGTTTATGAAAAGAGGGCTAAGAATATAAGGTCTGATCTCTACATCATTCTGCCTGCCAGTAACTGCTGCATCCCTGCCTGTTCCAGACCCCACTCTGCCTTGGGTCATAAAACCCCACAAACCCTCAGACACCCCCTACACCTACTACACCATTCACCTGCCCATTGAAAAAAAAATATATAGAGTATTACAAAGAGACAAATTCATCACAATTCATAGGTAAAGTACTTGAACTACTACATTTACTGAGTATATGTTGCAAATGGTGTTGAAAATTTTTTACTGTTACAAATACTGTAACTATACTTAAATATTAGATTTATAAATTTATAATATAAGATAATGTATATAAGATAAATAGGTGTAAACACATATATAATACACATAAATACACATAACACACACACACACACACACACACACACACACACACACACACACACACACACACACACACACACACACGACACACACACACACACACACACACACACACACACACACACACACACACACACATACAGACACATTATAAGTATAAAACACATACACAGTAACGTAGCTACAGTATTACAGGCAATGTAGGGCAACAGTAAGAGGAGGTGTCAGCAGGAATAACAAGCTGTGTTTTATACACTTAAGTGAGGAAGGTAGTATCATCATTTAAATGTACCATCCACACAACAGAACACAGTAACATCAGTAGACAAAATATCACACAGAAACAAACCAACAGACATGAAACAAACAATCTTGTCAGTTGAGAAAACACACAACCCAGAGTAGTAGCAAAAAGCAGGACCAAGCCTGAAAGGGGGGGGTAATTGCAGCCAGATGGGGATATATTACAAACACTGAAGTAGATGAGAGTTGACACAGTGAGTGCAGAGTCACACCCTCCTCTCTGACACACATATCAGAACTGGAGGAGCACAATTTCACTCCCACTTCCTTCCCCACTAGTTAGTGATGTACAGCTATACAGCAGCCTCAGTTGTCACACACAGTACACAATTACACAATACCTATGGCGAGAGTACACAGTACATCTGACTGACATAACAATAGTACATCTGACACACAGCTGCAACTACCATCTGCTGTGTAAACTGTGTAAAACTAGACTTGACTGACACAGACTACACAAACTACATTTGCTATGGAGGAACACACACACAATTGCAGATGGATATGGCACTACAGGAATGTATGTAACAGCACAGTAACAGACACACCAGTTTGAAAGTATACCCACAACCAATCATCAATCACACCACATGGACAGCCCACAAAGTATTACCCATGAGTACAGTACATTGTGTGTGAAGTGACATCATCATGTTCTGCACTCACACACACTACACCTACATATACTGGCATGTAGTACATAGCCACCACTGTGCCTGACTACATATCTGACATGTCTCACAGACTGGGCTATGTCATAGACTGTGAATGATAGGTTGTTGACGTCTGGTTGCACTGTTGCATAAGAGATAGAAAGACTCAAAAAAAAAAGGACATCTACCCCACTCTGTACACAGGCCAAATAACATATTCACAGTACAACACTAAACAATACTGACACTCTGTTCAACAATCCGCCATAAGTACACAGACCTCACTACTGTACAGACTCAAAGAATGTCAGGTTTGGTCCTCAAATATAAGGCCTCCCTTCTCAAATATAACATCTCCCTTCTGGTGGTATTGGTCTTGATATCAGGAATTAACTAATTAAATAATGATATACACCATATATCCACCTACTACATGACATACATATGGAGGGTGACAGACTGGACAGGGAGGACAGAGGCACAAACACAGGGGCATTAGTGACATATTGCTATAAACTTGCTGAAAAAATTGGTGTGTAACACAGGTAAACATATATCCCCTGAGGAATATGAAGTGAAGTCAGAAAACACATGGATGTTACCATTTACTGACTGCAAGCATGTTACATGTTATATAAAAAAAAAAAAAATTTGTGAGTAACACACCAAAAATGTAAGACCTGATGACACAGCTACAGGGTGAGAGTTATGTCAACCACATAACACGTAAAATGTCAGACTTTAAATTAAACAAACAGCCATATCCACACAAACTCTGTTAACCTAACATTACTCCATCCCCGGGATTCAGCAAACTTCTTTGCAGGAATATCTTATTCCTGCAGGGAAGGGACCGTTCCCGTGCAGCATGGTAACTCGCCATGCATATGGATGAAGGCGCACTGCCATGCTCTAAAACGGACACGGTTCTGTGTGTGAGTGCAGGGGGCATGTCCGTGCTGTGCACGGACACTAAATACACCCCCTGTGCTCAGAAAGTGCTGTACAGCACTTCTGAAGCTGTACTGGCATAATATTAGAGCTTAGCTCTAATATTATGCCAGTATTTCAGTGTCCGCGGACACTGAAATGCAAAATAGAGTATTTCAGTGTCCACGGACACTGAAAAAAAATGGCAGTAGGAAAGCAATACAGGGGGTGTGACACACACCCTGTATTGCTAAAGTGCCATACAGCACTTCTGCAGTCTGCAGAAGCAGGGAATGTCTGCAAATGCACACATAACAGGGGATAAAGCCCCCAAGTGTACACAAGCACAACCCCAGCCCCACAAAATACATAAAGCCCATACTGTACATGTCATGCATCAGCATGAAACATACACAGAATCTTGAAAGCCCAATCATTGCAGTATGTCACAAACACAGTCCCAAGTAGTTGTCACAACACCACAATACACACCCATAACCTACAGAAAGTAATAATAATATATCCTTGTATATAATGCCCTAAGGGATGTTTAAGTGTAGCTGAGTGGGTGTGTACATTACAGCTTAAACATCCCATAGGAGTTAGATGAAATGTAGTATAGTGGTTAGAGTTACAGCTTTATATGCAGGTGTGCAGGGTTTGAGTCTCAAGACAAGCAGTTTATCTTATCATGTGAAACTAGTGTTAAAATTATTGTAGTAAATGTAAATTACGTAGCAATTAGTTTCTGTCAACCAGGGTAGAGTGGCAGTTCCAAAAGTGAGATGTCAGTGTAGAAAAGCTGTGAAACCCCCATATAAATACACAAGCCCCATAAAGTATAGTCACACAAGAATATAATGCAATGAAAGCACATAGGGAGATGCCATGGAAGGTAAACATAAAAGTATAAATGTGTATGTAAATATTTAATTTTATATCATAAAATGACTGGCCATTAACATACAGTAATAAGTAAGCTAATTGGCCAGCCCAAACAGAGTCCCCGTTGTAACTCTGAGAGTATACAAATGGAAAAAGGTCCAGATGCCTGGACTATTTCCATTTGTATATCACCTGTGTGTATTTCCAGTCTGCAGAGATAGCAATGAGGAAATGAAGATCTCCACTGCAAAATGAACATATCTCACTATGTGTGACGATTTCAAGAACCCGTATAACATAGCAAGGTATAAAAAAATGCAATGGAGATCTTCTCAACAGAGAAAGGAAGATCTCTGTTGCCTTTTTAATATATCTCACTATGTTATACGAGTTCATCACCTCATATAACATACTGAGATATGTTAAAAAAAGCAATCAAGATCCCCCTATCTCTGTTGCTACCTCTGCACAGCACTGATGTACTGCGTAAGTGTGGGAGCACATCCCTTACGCATGTGCAGTACATCAGAAAAGGCCGGGGTACTGCAAAACTGTGGAAGGGCAGCATGGAGACATGATACAAAGACATTATTCAAGAAAGGTAAGTATTGTTTACTTAAATAATGTTATCGGATAATGGCAATAACCCATTGCTGGGTGTGGGCAATGTTGGACTTACACTTGGTTGGCATTGTATGGTCATGAGGGCATTGCATTCATGACCACACCACACCAACTGTGGGTAAATCCAGCATTACCCACACCCAGCTGTGGGTTATTGCTTAAATATAACATTATACGTATGATATGCATAAATGTGCCTTAGACAGTTTGTATCCCTCAGACCTTGTTCTGCCCAGCAACAAAATAGTCAGTCCTGCCAAGTTTCATAATCCGGACACTGTACTCAACAGTCACACCAACATACCACTATACCATCTGATCTGTGAGATGCTGCAGTGCTTTAATGAACATATCCTGCAGTCAGGTCACTTAACATTAATAAAAAAAAAAAAAACATCAGTCCTAAGTGTCAAACCTATGACCCTAAACATTTTAATCAGAGGAATGTACCAGTACATCAGCTGAGCTGTAGGAATTGCTGTTGCTTTTTCAAACATATGCAATAGAGGCATACAGCATTAGAGGGAAAGTGTCGTGGAACCCTTTGTGCATTGTATATAGAAATATACAACAAACACACACACACACACACACACACACACACACACACACACACACACACACACACACATATATTATATATATATATATATATATATATATATATGTCAGATGAAACATAAATATGTAAATGTACAGTCATAATATAGATATACATATATTAAATATAATGGAAGAAAAAAAAAAATATATATATATACATATGAATGAAACATGCAGTGCAGTTATTTCTCTGAACCACCCCTCCCAACCTGTTAGTGCAAGGAACATGTACAAAGACTGTAAAAGGGGGGGGGATGGGCCACATATATGGACATAGAAAATTGTTGTTACAAATTAAGACGTGTTACAGCAACTTTGTGTGTTTCAGCAGACAATCACTGAATGATATGATGATGGGAACTGACATGTCATGTTATGTATTTAATGACATAAATCATTGGATCATCACAGTGATTTACCAGACAAATAGAAATAAATTGTGGAACTGAATAAACATATGGACCAAACATCTGGACATTCTGTGGAAAATCTGGTGGTGGAGAGGAATGCTGAGAACACCTTAATGCAATGAATGTGGACCAAGTCTGACAAAGTGGGGGGGACAAAGGCATGAAAATAGGGACATGTACAAAATATGTCAGTAGATAAGCTGAGAACGTTCATGTAGTAACAGTGTATGTCCTAACATATATCAACTGAAATATCAAAATACCAGGACTCAATTGCCTCACGTTAGTGACTGACCTCACTCCCCACATCATCCCATTGATGTGTCATGCATACATAACAGTTATGAGGACCAGACCAAAGATATTGGCCATACAACTGGATAGTCTATGAATATGTGGACATACAACAGTAGGGAAACTACACTGAGCTACCGAGCAATGTCCAGACTACAATCAGACTGACATAACACTACCCAGGTCCAGCTCTGGGGTTGTACACATGCAATAGCAAATATAACAGGCAGTACAGGGATGTAATACTAGTGGAACACAGACACTGGTGGGAAAGTGCATACCCCCAAACAAATGCACCACAGTGACAGCAACATACCAGTAAGCAAACTGAACATGACAGTATAATACTGCAACCACATACTGTTTGCCACTCACAAATTACCCCTACATATACTGCCCCAATCCACAGTGTACTGGGAATCTGGAGGTGTTAGATGAAATGTCACAGTCAGCCCCTACAAGCATACGGACCTGATAGTTAGATAGGTAAAGGATGAATGGCACTCAGAGCTGCTACTCTCCTTACCCAGCATAAAAAACATAAACACACAACACTGCTACACAACCTTGGCAGTCTATTCACAATGGCCAGACAGACATACTGTCATATATGCAGATTTCCACAGAATTACCAGGGTGTGGACGCATAACCCTGGCTACTGCTGCATACCATGGCCAGGAGTCTGCCAGGTCATTGTCATGCTAACTGGTGTGCATTTGGTAATTAATGATATACCATACCCTGAACTCATGGTGCAGGACATCTGGACAATGCATGGCATACGTATGGGACAGGGGGCTGGAAAGAGGGACATATCACACATACCGGTGTTACAAATTGATACAGTAGCTACTGTTACATGTGTTCTTGTAACATCACATCCCTAAAGGAAATGATGTGTGGAACACCAATGGATGACAACATGTACTGACTACAATCCTCACATGAGCCTACCAATCCCACAAAAATAGATGTTGGTCGAGGAACAGACCAAGCATAATAGGCAAACATCTGGCCAGTCTATGGACAACATGCCAGTTGAGAGCTTTGTTGGAGGCATATCACTGTCAGATGTCAAGTCACCCAGTAAATGCATGTCTAGCAAACTCTGTCAATGTAGCAACCCCCCTATGTGTATAACAATGCTAATGACATACAAGCTGTACAAAACTCTGGAGCATTGTCCCCCATGTTGCTGGGCTGTCTCCACATGTCCTGTCCTGTGAAATAATTCCACCTACTGTATGTGAAACTGTAGCCTCCACACCTCCGTAATGTCCTCTGCACAGGCCAAGTAAATGGGAAAGGCCCACATGAAGGCCATCCTATATGGTGAAACTAGCAGCTGTGTCTAGGCCCATGACACAATACTATGTGGGAACTTATATAGCTGTATGGCCTCAGCAATACCTGACAGAATAACATCAACCCCCTCAAGGTAGGCTAAATGCTTGTGGTAGACAGCAGCAATACACAAACCACAGACTTGGTCCCTAGATTGGCTGTACAGGCTAAATTAGGAGCACTCACCAACCTGGCATCAAGTCAGCCTTTGTCTGATCAAGCATATAAGGTCACAGGTGGAGCACTGTAAGGCTAACTATGAGTACAAATTGGACACATCCACCAAGGCCAATCACAAGGCCATCTTCACATATGTCTGCAGTCTCTGAGGCCACATACCAGCCCACCCTGTAATGGTGGCCAATCAGGCCACATATACACACAACATAGCTATAGGCAACCTGCTGCAGATAGGTTTAGGGCAAACATCACTCCCTGGCTTAGCAGCACTATAGCTGGATATGCACAGTACCCACACCCCTTCCCTCATCACCAGTGAGTAGGTTCATATTGCCTACTGAAAGGCAACAGATGTAGGTATCCATGGCACCTATTAACATCCCTGTCTCTGCATCCAACATGAACTCGGGCATGTGTACCCAGCAACATTACACACCGTAGTCACAACAAGGCTTGGCACCATCCACACCACATCCACATGGAAGATGGCCAATGTCATCCCTTGACACAGACATGAATGAGGAGTACAAGAGTAGGAAATTAAGTAGGCCTCTTTGGGTGAAATATGACACCTCAGGGCCAGAAGTGCAATGCACACAGATACAATGCTGATATGTTACAGGGGTACATGGTCATGAGTAGTTGCTACTGGTATTCAATGTAGATGTGCAGGTTCTGTACATATGTTTGCCAAATGTATGAGGTCCTGTGATGTGTCTCCCTTGTTATGTCTCCCAGGTGCAGTGTCGCATCAGCAAAGGTCAACATTCTCAGAGGCTCAGACAAATATAGTCATAGAAGCCATACTACACAACCATGCCATAATTTTTGGCTGGAGCCAGCAACATCTGCAAGGAAAGAACTGGCCTGTGGGATGACCTTGTCCACAGGTAAATCATGTTGGCCTGCATGCATGTACATATCAGCAAGTCTGGCATTGTGAAAGTGTCCTCATACACTATGCTTGGCAAAGGGCTGCTGATGTGGTTAGGGACTGCACAGCCACAGGCATGGGCCTGACCTTGCAGCCGGGTTGGCACCCACCAGGGAGCTCTGTGGGTACCATGGGGCACCCATCCCAGTACAACCTCAGAGTACAAACCCCCCACATACTGGAGGTGGTTGGCACTCAGATAATGGACAAGGAGCGTGCAGGTAAGGCCCCAGTGTAGATTACTAGACTAGTGTAACAGACATACTTGTAATTGTAAATTATCTACATACATGTGTCAGGTCAGATTGCAGTTGTTGATGGGGTTTTCTAATGCACAGACATGCACATCTATGGTGAAGGAGAGCAAATTGTGTAGTACTGGGGGTTGTACTGTACATGTGCACATGCTGCATCTATCGTGTACCAATGCCACTTGTGGGTCTGCTGACCATACTCCCCTCACACACCTACCTAGGTCCATCCTGTCTGCATGTAGGATGGCAGCCTGCAGCTGGCGAGTATGCAATTGTACTATTGTGGTTTGCAAATACCTCAGGCATGTGAAGGCCATGCACTGCACCAGGCACACAACTGTCACTCATAGCCATATTGCTTTATGTGCATGTTCACCTGTGTTGGGGTCAGCTGAATTGCATCACAGTGGTCACCACAGGGGCCTAACTGATTAGACTGTATTATCCCTGTAGCATAATACATGGCCTGTCAGTGAAAGACCTCTGGACAGAGAGCAATACAATGGGTGGACAAACAGCCTAAGGTAAGGACATGTGTGAAACATTACTGTCATATAGTGGATATAAACAGTGTACACACCCCTGTTAAGATGCCAGGTGTTTGTGATGTCTATACAAATTGAGACCACAATATATCAGTACTCATCCTTTCCGAACTGTAATGTGACCTATGACAAGAACAATTCCCTGTACAATCAATCTGTTATCCACCAAATATTGTGTATGCAAACCCCACAATGCACTGGATGCATATGTGTGCACACCCTTCAAATAATATGTTATTGCAACAGCTTGTGATTTACTGACAGCATACAGTTTGCTGGGGTACACACCAGCCATCAAGTAAAGACACTCTGACTAACACCAAATAACAGTCTACTGTCCATGTGGGATAAGCATGACATGAGCTCAGTTGTCTGCAACAGCAACAGCCATGGCTTGCAGACAGCATACAAAGCAGCAAAGGGATCTCATATTTGAAAGCTATTAGTCAAGAGTGGGGTACAACAACAATACCACAGCAGTGCATACACCATGGAACACAATGGAGACAGTTGTCAAAAGGTGGAGTGAATATGGGACAATAGTGCTGTTGACAAGAACCCGATGTTCCTCCAGAAATGATGACAACACATGTCAAGACCTGGCCATGGAGGTTGCCGTGGACATACAGCAACACCGAGGGAGTTGCAGGAACCCCTTGGTAGTGCCGGTGTTCTGTACTACCTGTGAGAACACTCTCCCATATTCTGCATAAGTCTGGCCTATGGGGTAGTGTCAAAAGATGGAAGCATATCCACACACCAGAAACACCCAGGGGTGGATACAAATTGCAATACAGCACATCATGTCTCCCAAAGGCAGGTGTGAAAATGTGTTATGGTGTAATGAGACTAGGGATCGACCTCACAGCCACAATACCAACAGGTATGTGTTGTGCACAAACAACACCTTTCATAACCTGAACACCAACATCCCCATGGTGAATCATACTTGTGGCAGCAGCCTGCTGTGGGGCTGCTGTTCCACAGACAGAACAGGACCTGTAGTCGTGGTGGTGGGAATTCTAAACATTTCCTAATAACACCCACTTCTGCCCAAAATTCATTAGGCGTCTGCAAGATCACTGAGGATGAGGAGGTGTGTCAGCCTTCAACATGACAAAGAACTGCAGCATACATACAAAGCTACCTAAGAATAGCTCCACCTGAACAGAAACATAGGAATGGAGTGGGCCAGCCAGAGCCTAAACCTACACCAGATAGAAAACTCCAGTGTGACCAGGTGAGGGCTTTGCACATGAGCTTCCCTTGCATTCTGACAGTGTTGGGTGACCTTTGCATGGAAGAGTGGCCAAATAATGCCAAGTCAGGATGTGCCATGCTGATAGACACCTTCACAAGAAGAGTGAATGCTGGAAGCCACTTACAAGGTGCTTCAACAACTTATCATTTTAAGAGTGTGCACACATATGCAATCAACATATTGTACATATTGCAGTCATCATATTTTACAAGTATCACATGTGTTTGTTTATCGATTAGATTGCACAGGTCATATGTCACATGGAAGGTGGGTGACATATCTGAATGCATTATTGTGGTCTCATCCTCTATATTACAAGAACATGGCATGTTAACAGGGTTGATTACACTTATCATATCCACTGTAAGCTTACAAGGCTGGTGGTGTAACAGGGATTGTGTGACCATACATTCACTGCTCGTTTGCAGATCTGACACTCATATGTATGTCATTAATCAGTGATGTCACTTCTTAGACCATCCCATGTATGTCACAGAGAAACACAGGGTTATGAGAAATAGAGCAGAGATATGAGCCAGGCCACTACACATCCTGTGAGGATATGTACAGTTGTGAGGTATGTTCTGTAGTACTTGCCACTGCACTATACAGGTGGACAGCAATGATGTGTACATGGCTGCAGTCTATGCTGGGGAATGGTCATCAACCACTAACACTATTCACGTATCCCAGAGCACCATATTGTCAGCTGCATGTTGTACAGCTGGCTGCAATGCATGATGTTGACAGCCATGTGTCATGCATGTCACCATGTGGGTAATGTGTGGTCTGTGTAACAGATTAGTGCCACCTCACCTGTAATTGTGTGTGTGTGTGTGTGTGTGTGTGTGTGTGTGTGTGTGTGTGTGTGTGTGTGTGTGTGTGTGTGTGTGTGTGTGTATGTCACCTGTAAGTGTGTGTGTGTGTGTGTGTGTGTGTGTGTGTGTGTGTGTACCAGCCAATATCAAAGTGTAGGTATTAATATACATATGTTGTCTTCCTCTCACAGGTGGAAATGGGGTCTGGGTTCCTCCCCTTTTGAAACAATGTCAGTATCTCTGCAGACTCTGCCAATGATGATAGGAATACTGAGGTACAGGTGGGGTTGTCAGGGGCTGAATCTGTGCCATTACTGGGCATCACACCCTTGTGCACACCATCACTGCTCACAGTGACAATGCCCACACATACCCTGTAACTGGTGGCCACAGATGATGGAGAGTTGGCAGGTGGTGGAACTTAGACTAGTGTGGTGACTATGGGAGGTGTGAGAGTAGATACTGGCCATAGCCAGAGTGCAGGCAAAGTCCCACACAGGAGGATGGACAGGGGTGCTTGCAGGAGGAATGCTGCTCATCGAGCCACTGTTGCAAGTACCACAGAAGGAGTCATCAGAAGCTTGTTCCATGCTGTCATGGATGCACAGGCACATAGTGAATACCACAACACACAAATACTCAGGGTGGTAGATGCAACTCTCCCTGATGTATGTGGTGGCATACATGACCTTGTTAGGTCCACACGTCAAAATACTGAGGTGTGGATCCAACCACAAACTGATCACCTTGGGAATCAACATCCCTCCCCCCTGCAAATGTAACCACCATGAAAAACACATCCAAAGCTAAGCTTGGGCTCCTTAAAACAGAGGTGGCTAAGTTCATGGCACCCATGCAAATGGAGAATAGTTGCATGACCACTAGATCATACACCAATGCACTGTATGAACACATACACATATGCATGGATCTCACCATGACCAATAGAACCAAGATGCTGTCCTCCAAAACAGGAAGCCAATGTGATGGTCCCCTGCCATACACAAACTCAACAATGGAACAAATAAACTGATGCGGAAAAAGGTGAAGTCCCAAGACTGGAACAACTCCCTTATCAGCCTCAACAAAAGGTTGAGAGCACTCATCAAATCCTCTAAAGCTGGCTATGAAAACAGAATTGCAGTGGATAGGAAAGACAAACACAAGGCCTTCAATAGTTATGTGAATAATCTCCAAGCCAATACCCAGATTTGGGCTGGGCAACTGCACAATGGTACCTCCTATACCAAGCCAACAGATATTGCCAATATACTGGCCAACAGATTCAGTGCCAACCTGACCCCTCTCACCCCCACAAAGTACCAATCACAATACCAGTAGATTACCAGACACCCAGTATTACTGCCGCACAGGGTAAAATAGCACTGTCCAAGGCTAGGAATACATCTTCTATGCAACCTGAGAATATCCCTGGCTGTGTTATACATGAACTACAGAGTGACCTAGCACCACACCTGTGTGCCCTGTTCAATCACAGCCTCACCTCAGGCTTTGTCCCTACCAAATGGTGCACTGCTACAATCATCCCTCTACACAAAGTAGGAGTGACTACAGACCCTGGGAACTATCACTCCATTAGCCTGATGAGTCTAATATGCAAAGCTATGGAACACATCCTCATGGACCTACTAAACAAGGATATAGGGGATTTCCAAAATCTGGATCCCACACAGTCTGGTTTTGTGGAGGATAGATCATGCCTGCTCAACCTGGTCAACTTCTCTGAGTCAGTCACCAGATGATGTCAAGGTGGTCATACAGCCTACCTTGATCTGGCCAAGGCTTTTGATAACATTCCCCACTCTGGAATCATAGAACACCAACTAAGGTAGGCATCAACCCCTATATCACTAGGTAGGTTGAAAACTGGCTCACAGATAGACCCACAGTGTGAAAGTAGCTTACTCCACGTCTGACTGATGACCAGTCATGAGTGGGGTCCATCATTGTTCGGTCCCTAGTCCTGCCTTGTTTGGTATCTAATTCTCTGAAGTGCAGGCCATCACAAGGGTACTCTGGTTGACAAAGTTTGCAGGCAATTGCATGTTGGGAGCTATTATTAACTACCCAAGTGATGTTGACATCCAGCAGAAAGGCCTCACTGAGACCAACGTATGCTGTCAGAAGCACGGCCTAAAGCTCAATGGCCAAATATGTGTCAGCATCACCTTTGGGCACAACTCAGTTCCTATAAATCACCACATCGATGGAAGTCCACTGAACACAGAAGGCATTATAAGAGATCTGTGAACACAGTTTGACAGCAACTTCTCTTTTGACCAGCACATTTCACTGTGGGCAGACAGTCCTTCTATGTGGAACATCTGATTACTAATGGTTTTGCATCCCGGAAGTAGGGGGTCATTGTCTCCTCCTACCCTTCCCTCATTAGGCCAATCATCGGGTACAATACCCCATTTGGCATGTACCTCAATGGACACCTGCAACAACTGCAGAGGTTGCAAACATACCTCACAAAGGTGATCTTAGGCCTGGAACAGTTGTCCTATATGGACAGACTCAAAACACTCCAACTATTCTCTGTCTCATATCGCCTACTTTGAGGCGATCTCTGCTTGCCCTACAAAGCCATGGCTTGCCCATCTCTGTTAGAAATGCTACATCCAAGGATATCCCAGTCCCTCCACACCACATGCTCCAGAGACCTCAACCTCATTACCACAATCAACAGAACATGCCAGAGGGATGGATGCATAACCCAGAGTCTGCCCATGCTATGGACTAGACGTCCCATACATGTCAAACAGAGCACCTCACTGGCCCTCTTCAAGAGAAATGTTGACGAATGGATGGGAAATAGAGAATTCACCCCATGGATCACTGCAGTGGGTCTACTCCACAGAGGCACTGGGAAATAATGTCAGGTGGCACAAGGACAGGGTAATCCTCTGGCTAGGCTTGTAAAGGCTCCACGGTCATTAGCCTAGTACACATCTATGAACCTATGAACCTAAACATCTGGATATCCCATAGACATCTGTACAGAGGACAAGAATGGCCTGCACAATGATTTAACATGCTGCATGTGAGGCAGATGCCATTACCACACTATATAAGGTAATGCCGTCTGGAGGTGGTAAACAGGCATGGCTGGTACACCAGCCAAAATGGTATCAGCCAAACAGGATATGATCTTTGGCCAAAGGAACACACACAGTTGCCAGTACTGAGAATAGAATCCCTACCTGTCTAGTTATTTTTATGACAGTATTATGCAGTTATGTGAGTTATCAGACACACCATGTAGCTTGCAGGAGTTCTCGTCCCAAGTAACTTCTAAGGTGAATGACATCAGCAGGCCTAGTAAAATAGGGTGATGGGACAATTACAGGGTGGTACACAAATCAAAATGGTATAACCCACACAGTACATGATTCTCACACACTCACTTGCCAGTACTGGAATTAGAACTCAAGCCTATCTAGTTATGTCTACTATAGTGTTTTGCAGTTACAACACATGCTACAAAGCTTGCTGAGCTTTCATATGGCCAAACCTGCTGATAAATGCACAGCTGAAGTAAAGTATTACAGGTGCCAGTAAATCTGCCTTCCATTCCACCTTTACATCGTGCTAGTTCTTTCTGCCTTACACTTCAAATGGCATTATGGCTTGGCACTTCACCAGATCAATGTATCAATAAGTGTGGCACAGCTGGGAGTCCTCAGCAGTACTCGTTCATCACAGAAATAGCCTCAGTACTTACTAGTTATGTTCACCCCTCCCAGCATAATTGCAGGGCAGTTTTATGTGCTGTCACCCATTACCCTGGTACACTTGTCCATTCTGAGGCACTGTTGCAACTACCTCATGTAAACAGACAACCCTCCCCTCTAAACTCCAAACACTCAGACCTGTGGGAGTTACCTGTATATCATCCAATGTGGACATATGCACTCTCCAGCAAAGACTGGACTAGCAGGTCAAGAGGATATGATCAACACCTGCACCACACCATGTGGAGCACATATCTCACCATGACACCCACTTTGACAGCCATGACATACAGTGAAAAGCCACATACCCATCTTCACAGAGGCACTCAATGGACATTTACCCACACAGCACAGACCAGCAAGACAGACACCCACTCAGACACTATGACATGGCACATGCCAAGGGACACGTATTTAACCTACACTGTGTGCCCCTCAACCTAAGTTCCTAAGGCTAACCACCTTGCACAATACAGTGCTCATGGGTAACTGATTACTGAGGCACACACATATCCCACTCACTAAGTTGAATATAAAGCAGGTAGCAGCCAAATAGCTATCACATGCCAGCATCCAACACATGACACAACCAGTCATGGCACTCCACAACAACTACGAGTATCACTCTGTGTCCATGTTGGTGTGAATGACCTGGGGCACACCTCCCTGGACTACATGACAAAAGATATGATTGAACTCTTTGATTATGTGGTCCAGGCAGGTGTGACAGTAGCCCTGAGCAGTATACCACCGTCATCCAGAATGATGCTGCAGTACTATCAACAGATGATTGACTGCAACATTGGCTTACATGTTTTGTGTCATTCTCTGGGGATCCAGTATCTCTCTGCTTGGGATGACATGACTGACAGAACTCAATCCCCCAGATTCACGAGCTCTGTGTCGGAATAGCATTATTCTGACACAGAGTGGATTGTGTCTGTGTAGAGCAGCAGTGCACCTTAAATATTTATGAAGGCATGCTGCTCAGCTCTTACACAGACATGGATCTGTGCATGAGCACAGGGGTGTGTGTCTGAGAGCAGAGCTTTCACAATATACATGCCTCCTGCATGGAAGTCAACAGCAGTGAAAGTGTGTGTCCGTGGACACTACTGTTAGTGTCCATGGATGAAAAAAAAAACAAAAATAAAACAGTAAAACAGTAAAGCACACACAATACATTCCCAAGTATGTAAGAGCAATATTTATTTATTTATTTTATTTTACATTTATTGATGGGGATTGTTCGACTGAGCTGAAGAGCCCTTTTTCAACAGAGGCCCGGGGAGAAAAGCTCCAACATATTATACAATTTTCATTATAAATTAGCATTAAACAGCAATGTTACAGGATTATTACAAGCCATTAAGTAGCAATACAATGTTATACAGTGTCAATAATCAGGAGTATAGCAAAACTATTTCAAGATGTAGAAAAAGAAATGTGTCTTTAAGATGAATATAGTTTTTGGGTAAGTGGTTATAAAAACCCAGTTTTATCATAATGTAGTTGCATGAAGGCAAGACAATTATAATAGAATGTTTCTCTGAGGCCATTTGCTTAAGAGATTTTAGAAGACAGTAGAAAGAGTAGTCAAGGAAGATTAGAGAGAGCTAGTGAGAAGGGTGAGTTAAGGGCAGAAAGTAGATTAATGTATGCAAAGTAGGGGATGTTTAAGGAGGGAGAGTGCAGTGGCCGGACCAGTGAATTTTAAAGTGCTCTTTGGTGGCTGTCATAAATTGTTTAGGATGTGTAAGGGTCCTGATTTCTAGTGGGAGCCTATTCCAGGCAATAGTGGGTGATAGATGTACATGTTGCGTCCATATTTAGACTTGGGTTTGTAAATTTTTAGTAGGTCTTGGTTAGAGCTTCAGAGAGGTCTGGAGGGAGAATAATGGGAGATGAGAGGGACTAGTGCTGGGCAGTAGGAAGGCTGGTATAGGATAGAATGGATGATCTGGAGCTGAGAGAGAAGAAGCTGGTCGGGTAATTCAAGCCAGTTTAGGTATTTTAGAGAGAGACAGTGATGGGATTTGTAGGTTTGCTGAGCAGCATATCTAGCTAACTTGTTGTAGGTAAATTTGAGTTTGGTCAGGAGTGCTGAGTTAAGATTTGTGAGAATTTGGGAACTGTACATTAGACTGGGTAGAATGTAGATAAGAGAGAGAGTAATCTTGGCTTCAGAGGTAAGGAATTTCTTGTTACGGTAAAGAAGCCCTGGTTTTCAATGAGTCTTTTTGATACAGTTATTAACATGCAAGTCAAATTTAAGCTGATCATCGATGTTATGCCTAAGAGCTTAGTGCTGGATTCTACCTGAATGGGGGTGTTATTAATGGACTGTATGGAGAAGGAGGGTTTAATATTGTTGAACTTTTTAGGTAGGAAGAGTAATAGCTTTTTTTTTTAGGGTTAAGGATGAGCTGGTTGTTGCAGAGCCATGTTTCAACTAAGTTAAAAGATGCCTGAGTAGCTGAGAAGAGATTAATGGGATAGCTGACTGTAGAGTCATCTGTGTATTGCACTAAAGATGACTGAGGACAGGAGGTATATAGCTGATTAGTAAAGATATTAAAAAGCTAAGGCCCTAGGATAGACCCTTGCGGTACGCCCATTTTTACAGGGAGAGGAGGGGAGAGTGCAGAGTGCCATTTCACTGATTGAGATCTATCAGTGAGGTAGCTGGAGAACCATGCAACAGTATCAGAGGAGAAGTTGAGGTTATGCAGTTTGTGCAGCAGAAGAGAGTGTGAGACAGTGTTGAAAGCTTTTGGAGAGGTCCCAAAATAGGCAAGAAATAAGTTTATGGTCATCCATGGCTATACAGATAGTGTTGAGGAAGGATAATAGAGCTGAAGTGGTGCTATGTTTGGGTCTGAAACCATGTTGAGTGGGTGTAAGCAGATTTTCCTGTATTAGATACTGCATAACTTGTTTATCAATACATTTTTCTAGTACTTTAGAGAGAGGGGAGAGGATAATGATAGGTCTAAAGTTGGAGATGTCAGAGGAGTTGCCTTTTTTGTGTATAGGTAGAGTATAGCATTGTTTCCAGATGGAAGGGACTTTAGATTCAGAGATACAGCGATTAATTAGGATAGATACAGGGAGAGCAAGAAAGTCAGCTGCTAGTAGAAGAAAAGTGGAAGGAATATTGTCAGCTGATGCTGAGCATGGTTTTAATTTAGAGAGTAGAGTTTTGATGTAGCTAGTAGGTACAGGTTTGAGGGAGAAGGTATTTGAGGAGATAGTATTGGGAGTAGGTTCAGGAAAGTTGGGGATATTAGTAGTAGAGGAGTTTGGGTTAGGGTTCAGTAGCTTAGATATTGAATCAATAAAATAGCTATTGAAGATAGAGGCAGTTTCTTCAGATGTCTTGTCTGGGCATGGATTGGGAGAGCTAAGATTACCTGGATGTAATATTTGGTTAATAGAGTTCCATAATTGTTTTAGGATTAGATTTTAGGGCTGTGGGACATTTGTTATAGAAGTCCTTTTTATCTTTGTTTATGTGTTTTTTTTGTCAGATTTCTGAGTTCTTTATATTTTTGCAAGTCCGCAGTGAGCTTAGTTTGTGACCATTTTTTCCACAATTTGTTGCTAGTTATCATAAGGGTATGAGTGGGGTTTGAAAGCCATGGAGATATGGTGGACTTAATACGGACTTTGCAAGGGGGAGCAAGTGAGTCTAAGATGCTAATGAAGGTGGAATTGAAAGCTAGGACTATTTCTTCGAGTGGGAGATGGGTAAGGAATTTCCAGTTTACTTTAGAGAGGAGGGCATTAAAGGTTTCTGGATGGAAGTTAGAGAGTTTGCAACAAGTGATAAATTTAGGAGGTTTTGAGAAGTGGGGAGTGAACCTAAGCACTTTTATAGAGGAGTGATTGCTCAAGGTGTTTGGTAAGGTTTCAGTGTTATGATATTTAGAAGGTTTAGATTCAAGTGCCCAGTCAATAAAAGTACTAGATGTGTGACAGTTGTTTGTAAAAGTAGGTTGGGAGATTAGCTGTGTAAATTAATATGAGTGTTACAGTATGAATTACTGAGAGTTAACCAATTAATGTTGACATCTCCAAGAAGGATAGTTTCATTGGGGATGTGTTGAGAAAAGTAAGAAAGAATATTTTTGAGCAGAGGAATGTTGTCTCTTGGAGGCCTATAGATGGCTGCTACTGTTATAGTGGTGTGGTCAATGATTTTAAAGTTAGCTGTTAGTAGTTCAGCAGGAGAAAATGATGGGATAGGTTTTATAATACTTGTAATGGTGAGGTGGTTGGAGTAGAGGATGGCTGCACCACCCCTTTTTTGTGTTTTGGTGATCTAGAGCATATTATAACCAGGGGGGTGAATGTTTTTATCAGAGGTTTGGGGATTTAGCGAAGTCTTTGTGAGGGTGATGACATGAGGGATGTGGAAGGCTATCCAGGCATGGATTTCACTAACTTTGTTTAGAATACTATGGGTGTGCATAGAGTAAAAGGAAATATGTTTGTTTAGAGAGGATGAGTTTATTAAGTAGGGAGAGGTAGGGTTATGCATGGTGGGGGTGATGGATGGGCCCAGGATTTGGATGTATGTCTCTTGACAGAAGCAGGGCTACATGAAGTTGGTAAAATTTGTACTTAAATGGGTTGTAAGTCAAGTAGGTAGTCTTGGTTTTAGATGCTAGAGAGTGAGCAGGAGGAAGTTTGATTTTAGGCAGAGGGATGTTCACAGAAAAGATACAGGAGGAGATTGTAATAGAGTACTGCAGAGATGAGAAGCAGTTAGTATGGGGATTAGTGGGATCTCTATGGACAGGTAGTAATGGAGTAGTATAAGATGTAAGAATGTGAAGGAGAAGTAATGGAGGTAAGAGGAAAATAGAGAGGGTTGCAATAGCCATGGCCAAAGGTGGGGAAGTAGGATTGGGATGGAATGAGGAGTGGGTAAGGGACTAGGAAAAGTAAGTTGTTGGACCTGTTAGAGAGTTGAAGTAAAATTTAAGTGAAACAACTTGTGGGGGAGTAGGAGATATGCAGGAAGAAGGAGGATTTGCAGGAGACTAAACTATGAAGTGATAAGTAGAGGAGGGTAAGGTGTTTAGAATGTTTTAGCAGACAGGAAGGGGTGGAGTTAGGGGTGGAAGGGATTAGGTGGTTAGGTATAAAGGAAATGATATGGGGTTGGTGGGAATGAGGGAGGGAGAGAAGCGAAGTGAGCCTGAGTGTAGCGAGCGCAAATGGAGCGGGATGGGCCAGGAAACTGCAGTCACCACAAGAAACAATCAGCAGGCCAGGAGAGAAACAATAAGGAGCACACAGTCAGAGTCATCAGGTAAGTAGAAGAGGTGGAGAGGTGTAGACAGAGAAGGAAGAGATGTTATAGCGAGGTATACACGGGTAGTTGCAGTAAGATGAACACAGT
>NC_056747.1:1044508925-1044538925 GCF_019279795.1 Protopterus annectens
ATATATATATACATATATATATATATATATATATATATATATATATATATATATATATATATATATATATATATATATATATATATATATATATATATATATATATATACACACACCCCATTAAGGAAACCACAGTAAAGAACTTCTCCAAAGCCAACTTCATGCTTATTAAGACAGAAGTGGCTAAATTCATGACACCCATGCAGATGGAAAATAGAAGTATGACTGCTGAATATTGCACCAATGCACTGTATGAACACATACACAAGTGCATGGATCGTGCCATCCCAAATAGAACCAAGATGCTCTCCTCCCAATAAAGGAAGCCAATCTGGTGGTCCCCTGCCATAAAGAAACTGTACAACAGAAGGAAGAAACTGTTGCAAAAAAGGAGAAAACTCCCATGATTGTAAGAACTCCCTTATCAGCCTTAGTAAGAAGCTGTGATCCCTCATAAATCAACTAAAGCTAGTTACAAAAACAAAATTGCAACTGATTCTAAAGACACTCATAAAGCATTCTATAGCTATGTCAAGAATCTCAATGGCAACACTCAGATCTGCTCTGAGTTACAGCACAATGTTAGTTAATATACAGAACCAACTAATACTGCCAACATCCCAGCAGATAGGTTCAGTGCTAACTTTACCCCCCTCTCACCCACTAAAGGGCCCATCTCAATGCTGGATGAATGTAAAGCCCCTGTAATCATGGCCACACAGGTAAAAAATGTACTCTCCAAAGCCAAGAATGCAGCATCCATGAGACCAGGTAACATCCCAGCCTGTGTTCAGCACAAACTACAGAATGAACTGGCACCTCACCTAAGTACCATGCTCAGTCATAGCCTCACTTTAGGCTTTCTGCCTACTGAATGGCACGCAGCGATGGTTATCCCTCTCCACAAGGGGGAAGCCACCACAGCCACTGGGAACCACTGACCCATCGGCCTGAGAAGCCTGATCTGCAAGGCCATGGAGCGTATCATCATGAAACTTGTAAACAATGACATAGGTAACTTCCAAACTGTGGACCCCACCCAGTTTGGGTTTGTGAAAGGTACATCATGTCACCTAAACCTGACTGACTTCTTTGAAGCAGTCACCAGAGCCAAGGACAAGGCCAAGGTGGTTCACACAGCCTAACTAGACCTTGCCAAGGCCTTTGCCGCATCCCCCACTCTGGAATTATAGATAGACTCACTAAACTAGGCATACATATCTATGTCACGAGATGAGTTGCCAACTGGCTTACAGACAGAACCCACACTTTGAAAGTAGCAGACTCTAAATCTGACTCCAGACCAGTGACAAGTGGAGTACAACAGAGTTCAGTCCTTGGTCCTCTCCTGTTTGACAACTACTTCTCTAAAGTTCAGGCTAACACAGAGGGTCTATGGCTAACAAAGTTTGTAGACAGCTGCAAACTGGGAGCCATTATTGAATCCTATAAAGATGTGGACAGTCTACGGCCTCACTGAGACAGATGCCTGGTGTCAAAGCCATGGCTTCAAACTCAACACCAAATAATGCATTGTCATCCACTTTGGGTAAAACTCTGTGCCCATGAAGTACCACATAGCTGCTAGTACACCTAACACTGAAAGTGTGATAAGAGACCTAGGTACACAGGTGGATAATAGTCTCTCCTTTGATAACTACATTGCCACAGTACTCAGGAAATCCTTCTATGTGGCACATCACATCACAACAGGTGTCTCATCCAGAAAAAGGAGATCATTGTTCCTCTCTACTCATCCCTCATTAGACCTATTATACAGTACAGTGGCCAGTTTGGTATGTACCTCACAAGACATCTACAACAACTGGAAAGTCCACAGAATTACCTCACAAAGAGGATCACCAGCCTCAAACAGATGCCTTATGCAAACTGTCTCAAAATACACCAGCTTTAATACATTATATATTGCCTACTCAGAGCCGATTTCTGTCTTATATACAAAGCCATGTCAAACCCAGAGCCGCTGGACATGCTACATGTAAAGAAATCCCAGTCCCTCCAAAACGCATGCTCCAGGGAGCTAAATCTTGTCACCACAATAGACAGAACATGCTGGAGGGATAGATTACTGTCCATAACACTTCCCATACTCTGGAACAAACTACCCATTTATGTGAAACAGGGCTCCTTATTAGCCCTCTTTAAGATAAATATTGACATTTGGATGGTAAATAGGAAACCCACCCCGTGATTCACCTGTGTGTATCTGCTCGAGAGGGGCACAGGACATTATTTGTCTTGGGTGGCAAAAGCCAGGGATTCTTGTTGGCTAGGCTTATATAGGCCCTAGGGCCAATAGCCTAGTATCTACCTATGCACCTATATATATATATATATATATATATATATATATATATATATATATATATATATATATATATATATCTATATATGGGATCCCTGCATATGTTTAAAGTTTCACTACTTCAAAACCCACTTCACCGAGTCCACTTGTTTGAAGTAGTGAAACTTCGAAGATTGACTTTGGCAGTCGCACTACAGTGTGGAATGGGAATATTCCCTTTTCCCCACTATAGTGCAATCTCGGAGTTGGCATATTTAAGTAGGGGTGTGTGTGTGCAAAAACATGTTTCAGTGTTTTTTTTTTTTGGGTCACCCGGGGAACTATAGACTTCAGCTTGAAGAAGTGTACTTTCGATGTAGAGCAGTAGACCTATATATATATATATATATATATATATATATATATATATATATATATATATATATATACACATACATATATATATATATATATATATATATATATATATATATATATATGTAGTCATATAACATGCAGTGCAGACATACCTCAGAATTATACCTATCACCCTGTTAGTGCAAGACTAATGAACAAAGGCTGTACAAAGAGTGGGAAATGGGCTACATATATAGACATAATCAGAATATTTCTGTCATAACTGAACAGTTGTACAGCAACAGGGACTGTATCAGTAGAATTGTCTGAATGATATAAGGATGGGAATTGACATGTATGTCAGTCTTCACTGACATAAATCCTTGCATCATAACAGTGTTACCCAGAGAAATGCAAATAAACTGTGGAACAGAAACAAAGTATGGGCCAAACACCTGGACAGTCTTTAAACAGCCTGGCAGTGGAGAGGTATGCTCACAACCCTTTAGTGCAATGAATCTGTAGCAAGCCAGTCAAAGTGGGGGAGACAAAGGCATGACAATAGAGACATATCCAAATGATGTGAGTAGATAAGCTGAGAAGGTTGTTGTAGTAACACTGTTCCTGCTAACATATATTGACAGAAATATAATTTTAGTGTATTTTATAGTTAATGTCTGGAAGCCAAAATAAAGAACCACCTTAACAGATACAAGCATACATAATCTGAGGGTTATGCTACTGTGCTGTGGAGGTTCTATACATAACTATTGAAGGCTTTGTGTTTGTCTTCACTATCTGCTGCAATCATGTTTTCATAGCTACCTTTCCAGGATTTGATGAGAGATCTCAGCCTTTGGTTGAGGCTGATAAGAGAGTATTTCCAGTCTTGGGACTTCACCTTATTCTGCATCAATTTCCTCCTTCTGTTGTAGAGTTTGTTTATAGCAGGGGACCACCAAATTGGCTTATTTTTTTTTTTGAGGAGAGCATCTTGGTTGTATTGCGTATGGCGATATCTATGCATTTTTGTATGTGTTCGTACAGTGCATTGGTGTAAGATTCTCTGGTTATGCAACTAGTCTCCATCTGCGTGGGTGAAATGCAGTTAGCCTCCTCTGTTTGTAGGTGCCCAAAGTTAGCTTTGGAGAAGATTTAATGGTGGTTACCTTTGTGGGGTGGTGGGAGGGATATGGATTTCCAAGGTGATTAGTTTGTGTTAGTATCTAACCAGGGAGGAGTTGACTATTGGTGTAGAGCAATGTTGCCCATGTTAGTAATGACCAGGTCAAGGATGTTGCTACCTCTAGTGGGACTAAGAACTAGCATGTCCAGGGCATTGGAATTAATGAATTCCATATAATGGTGGGGTAGTTGATGTCGGCCAATATGAAAGTGTTAGGTTGGAAGCTAATATTCCCCAGGGTGCTTAGGAATGGGGAGTGTGAATCTTGGGCCATGTTTGTGGACCTACAGCAGGCTTTAACCTGTATTGCTGTTTTACCCAATGTTAGCTGTACCTGAAGTATCTCAGATGCGTTATGTTGTGCTAACAGTCTGGAGGTGTGAGCATCCGTTATGAGTATTGAAACACCACCACCTTTGCAGCTTCAGTCCATGTTCTGGGCCAAACAGGTGTGGAATGAGTGATAGCCTGGTAGTGCAGGTGTGCTTCCTGCTGCCTTGAACCAGTTCTCTGTTACAGCACAAATGTCGATGTTCTCCAGTTTAAGGAGTGCTTTGAACAGGTGCATTTTGAATTGCAGACCTCTTGTGCTGAGCAGCATGATCCTCAGATTACATTCGTTTGTAGCTGTTACAGTGGTAATGCGGTCTTTGGAATACTGCCTAAAAAAGCCACTATAGGGGTAGCAAGAGCCTTGGCCAGTATCTGGAAGCCCAGGGGTGACAGATGCAGGCCATCTCTGGCAAAGGATCATGGTCTGTCAAACATGTCATCCCAGGCACACAGATAGTGGAACCCCTTAAAATGATGCCAGAAATGTAGTTAATTGTTGAAATCAATCGTTTTCAGCTTGTACTGTGGCATTATTATATGTGATGGTAGGATGCTGTTCAGGGCTAGGGTCATACCCATCTGGGCTACATAGTCAGAGAGCTCCTCCATGTCTGTTTCCATATAGTCCAGGGAGGTACATCTTAGGTCATTCACACCCACATGTACAATGACAGAGTCATATGTGTACCTGTTGTTGAAGGACCTCAGTGTGTGTGTTATGTGGCAGATTCTGGCAGCTGACTGTCACTTTCACCTTCTTCAACTTAGTGAGTGGGACATCAGTGTTCCTCACTATCAAGTCAACTATGCCTAGTGTTTTGGCCATGCTGTTTTGCCTTAGGCACTTTGGTTGACTATCACACTGTTTAGTAGACATATGTGTCTTGTGATTAGTGTTGTGTGGTGGTGGTGGATTGCATGTCTGCCTTGGAGGTCTCTGCTGTTTTTGCAGCTTTTTATTGAGATCCTCCGCAAAGGTGGGGGTGTGGTTTATGTTTTTATATGAAGGCAGTGCTAGTGTGTGCTTTGGAGGACTATGTGTTCCATGTAGTGTGGTGCAAGTGTTGACCATCTCCTCTTGACCAACTATTCTGGTCTTGGCTGGAGAGTGTGTGGCTTCCAATTTGGATATATAAGTGCATCTCTTGCAAGTCTGAGTGTAGAGAGGTAAGATATGAGGGTTGTCAGTGTACATGAGGCAGTTGCTACATTGCCTCAGGATGGCCAAGTTCAGCAGGTTAATGGGTGAAAGCACATGAAACTGATCTGTAGACATGCCTGGAGGGGTGGCCATTACTAATAATTACTGGAGCTGTTTCCTCATAGAATGCTTAATGCTGTTAACACTTTTGTATGCTAAAATACTTGCTACAAGACATCTAGTAGAGTGCTAAAGTAATAAGCTATTGAAAGTGCAAGAGAGGAGAGAACTAGCATATCTAATTGACAATTTGAAGAGCAGACTTGGGCAACACTCAGAAGCTAACATACAGTCTTTGATACAGCAAATCTGTATCTGGACTAGACCAGTTACAGGAAAGGTAACTAATTAATATTATTTTAAGTCAAATGTCTGGTATATTATATTTGTCTCCATGGTAGTGTAGCTGGTGTACAATAGATGTGTGAGTGCATATGACATGTGCAACCACCCATGTATACACGTGTTCCATACAGTATTCTCACACCCCTTGCTATTGTAATGACAGCACATATAGGCATGTTATGTAAAGGAAATAATATACACCTAGCCTGCAACAAAATATACAGCCCTTGCAAGTCTTGACCCCAGGAACCTGTACACAATAGTCAAAGCATATAACCATTAAGCCATCTGAGCTGCACTATTTTATGATGTTTTCCACCATAGCATGTAGTGCAGTCGGTTTATCATAGGGAAGGAAGACTGTGGAATCAGTAATGATTTACTTGTCAATAACTTGCAGCACTGTCAGAGCCAAGAGCACCTTAGTACAATTCTGGACCACGCCAGATGAAGTTGGGGGACCAGTCTATGGACATACAAACACATTGGTAATGATACAAAGGGACCCATGCTACTGACATCTGCTGCTCCCCTACACAGTGCAACTAATAAGTACACAGTACACTGCTACAAAATCAGGATAGGCCATACACAATGGCCAGACATACACTGACCTCTTAGCAATATAACTAAAATGACTGAAGACAGTAAAACAGACAACCAGCCATCAATACACACAAATGTTTTAATGTGTTTTGCCATCAAGTATTACAACATTACAAAACATATTTGCCTTAACTACAGGAAGCAATTGACACTTAATTACGTATGTTCTTAAACAGCCTCCAATTACACTCCTCAGTTAACCCCCTAGGGGCTACAGTATCAAATGATACAATGTAAATTGATTCTTCACATAACAATGGTTCTAAGTGTTCAATCAAACTGGGAAACAGACCTTTTCCAAAAAGTACCCATTGCAGTCACCATGGTGAAATGTATGAAAAGTAACAGCTATAGAATGTTTGTCCATGTAATAACTAATATCTTTCACATGTTCTAACAGACTGACTCTAAGGGATGTCCTACTATTCCGCAGACCCACTTCTTGACTGTACAGGGTTCTACATGCTGTCTAGCTTTTGCACTCATATGTATGGCCCCTGCCTCTCTTAATGTGTCTTATTCCACAACATCACTGGGATGATAGCAGGAATGTCAGCACTAAATACTGATAGACCATACCTATCAACCTTCTACTGCATGACAACTGGACAAAGCCTGTCATATAAGTGGAAGACAGAGGTCCAAACACAGGGCCATATTTGAAATATTGCTGTTATACACTGAAAAAGTTGCTGGTGTTACAGAGTTGGTTGCAACATCTATATTCTGAGAAATATGAAGCCAAAAACACAAATGGATGTTGCCATTTACTGGCAGCAATGACCAGAGTATGCCACTGATTTGCCAAGGACAATACCTGTATGAGTAACACACCAAACATAACAAGCAAAACTCTGGCCGTTATGTAGATAGGCCTAGAGTTCAGAGCTATGCAGACACATAACTTAGACTGAAATCCATGCAGAAGTACCATGTACACACAAAGCCCATAAAACTAGCAGTATTCACACCATATAACAGCAATACTCACATTTGGTCCCTAAGTCTGTAACTTTCTCCACCATTTAGTTGGCCTGTATCCACAAGTCTTGTTGTAAGAGTTATTCCCACCTGCTGTGTGTAACACTCAGTAGCCATACACCTCCAGGATGTGTTCTTCACAGCCAATGCAAAGGAGCAATGCCCACATTAAGTACTCAATTATAGGAGTGTGTTGTCATGACATTGGCTAGTGGAAGAACTACCCCGCTGCTCTGCATGCAATTAGCAAGTGGGGAACACCAATTGGTGCACAGGCCATCACCTAGTCAAGAGCATTACCTACAAAGGGCATGCAGACACCTATTCCAAACATCTGTCTACCAGTACTCCACGTTGAGAAAACAAAAAGATGTAGAGCAACCTTCTGATACAACCCAGTGTAATATGAAATAATAAAACAGTATGTGCAACAAGTCAGCATATAAATAAATGTAGTATGTGTTTTCTAATAATGGGAAATAGGATTTTGAAAGATTTATGTCTGAGCAAGACTTGCTATAGTGATGTCTTGCTAAACAGCACCCATGGCCATAGCATCTGCCTCTCACTGCTGTGACATAGAACACAGCTCAGGACCCTAACTCACCACAGGAAAGGACAGCTCACATATGACAAACACTGGAGTGTCTGTCAAACACTACTGACTGTGTCACTGCTAGGCCAGCTACAGGGGTATTGTACATATCCATATGATACCTGTGAATATGAGTATGATACATGTTTGTCATGTAAATCTAAGAGAATTATATAGTGTGCATACACCTTCCATAGCCAGACAACAGGCAAGATCACCACGTGGATGGACAGGGGTGTTCATAGGTGGACTGCTGCTCATCATGCCCCTGCCACAAGTGCCACAGTAGGTGTCACCAGATGCATGTTTTGGACTGTCATGGAGGCACAGGCACATCTCAAATCTAACACTGGACATATTCTCAGGGTCACAAATGTAACACGTCATGCTATGTGTGACAACATCCTTGATCTTGGAGATGCCCACCGTTATTATGCTGATGTCATAGCGAGATGGTTGGGTGAGATGATGGCAATCCTCGACTGTGGGATGTCTGTACCACAGCATGTGGTGGGAGTTAGGCATCAGTCATGTGGATGTAGGACAGCACATGTGCTGGGAGTATAATGGTGTAAAACTGTAAAACATGGCCACATTTGTCACTCAGACACACAGTCAAAATACTGATCTCACACACACAAGCATATACACTTGGCACAAATGAGATTAGAACCACTACCTACCTAGATCTTGTTATTAAAGTGCTCTGCATTTATTGCATACACCACAGAGAAAGTATGGCGAAGCATGCTCCACAGTTCCTCTAAGGTGAACAACATCCACTGGCCTTGCACAGTATGGCAATGGGAGATGTCCTGGGTGAGAATGGCCAGGAAATACTATCAGCTACAGAAATATGCACAATGACCAACACAGATACAGCCATGCACACATTTAACACATCTGTGGTTAGCAGCTCGGCCTATCTCATCATTCAGTCCATACTGTTACAGAGTTTTGGCACACAGCACATGCCTTATTGGACTGAAGAGTGTCATCAGTTACCTGTATGGTTGATGGTGACAGTAGTCCTCATAGAGTAGACCTTGGGACATGTACTGGGATACCATGGTGTAAAAATATTAAACCTAGCACCCCACCCACATTAGATATAGTACTCACTCATGCCTATGATAATGTTATGACAAACCCACAATCGCACATTTACCAGGAATGAGATTCACACCTTTGCCTGCCTATTTAATTATTGCTACTACACTGATATGCATTTATCACACATGCCACAGAGCTAGTAGGGTGACAATTGTTTCATGGCTCTCCTAAGGTGTGCAACATCACATTCCCTTGTAATGTATGGCAATGTGCAGTGTATGTGGAGAATGAGGCCTCAGAATCCTGTCTCCTACAAATATGCACACTCACACACACTTGCAAACACATACACACACACACATACTCACATTTGCCAGAACTCAGAGGGTAAACCACACCTGTGTACTCATTGGTAGAACAGTGTTATGCTGGTACTGCAAGCTCAAGGTAGCCCATAGGGTGAAGGGTGTTACAAGGTACCTTTACAGTACAGTACAGCAGCAGCTCTTTCTAAGTATAGCAATGCAGGGGTGTAGTGGGTGAGAAGGTCCTCAAAGTATTTTCAACTACAAGTTTATAAACTCACAAACACTGTTATACTCAGTAATGCACACAGACACATTTGCAGTAGTAAGGTCCATTGGTGCAGGTGTCCCTGGGTGTGTACCAGGCTAATGTCCATGGAGATATGAGAAGAGTAGGGCATGTGAGTACACTGGTATCATGGCACCTGACATTTGTCAGCATGCCATCTATCAACTACTGCCACTTGAGTGATCCTCCGGGTGACAGTTATATTTAGAATCCACTCATCTGAATGTCTCTTGAAGAGGACCAGTGAGGTGTTTTGATTGACATGTATGCAACATATATCACATAACATGGCCAGTGTCTGGGTTACAGACCTATTCCCAAGCATGTTCTTTTGAATGTGGTAATGCGGTTGAGGTACCCATGGCATGTGGTGCATACAGCTTGGGGTTTCCTAGGTGTGGCATTTGTAACACAGCTGGGCAGACATGGCATTGTCAAGTCAAGCAGAGATTGGCTGTAAATAGCCAAGATGTGACTGGGAACACTTGGAGGTTTTGGCCGCTTTCCATATCAGACAGCTGTCTCATGACTAGGGTCGTACATGTTAGGTACACTTGCAGCCTACCCAGTTGTTGAAGGTGTCTATTGAGTTACATGGCAAATGGGCCATTGGACCTGCTGATTGGCCTAATGAGTGGGGAGTAGAGGGAGACATTGACCTCTTCATTCCTGGATGACACACCCTTAGTTATGCAATGTGCCACATGGAAGGACTTTCTGTCTGCAGTGGCAATGTGGTGGACAGAAGAGAGGCTACTGTCAAGCTGTGTTGACAGACCTCCTATAAGGACATCTGTCTCCATTGGACTACCACCGATGTGGTCATTTGTGGACAACACATTGATTCAACAGGGGATTGGGACACATGTCTTGACATTGAGACTAAGGCCAGTGTTGTGACAACAGTTGAAGGTGTCAGTGGAGACTTTATGCAGGATGTTAACATAATCTGGTTATGTAAAATTATCAATTGTCTGCAAACATTGTTAACCACAGTTCATTCCTGTTAGGCTAGATATCAGAGCCACACACAACACATAAGACTGGACACAGGATGAGAACCTGTGGTACTCCACACATGACTGTTTGGCAGTCTGACATCACTCATGGCTGTTTTGCAGTCTGACATGGAGTCCACTGCTTTCACACTGTGAGTTCCATCTGTGAGCCTGTTTGCAGACCACTTAGTGACATAGGGATTAATGAATAGATGAGTGTGTTTGCCTATGATTCCTGAGTATGGAATTATATCACAGGTCTACAAGGGCCACATATCTTGTTTTGGACTCCATATTGTTCTATAGTAATATAACATGACAAACAGATTATAGGACTGAAGAGTGTCCAGAGCTACCACAAAAGTGGTCCCTGTACAGTGGATATTTGTTAGTTTGCTAGGTGGACCACACAAAAGTGTAGCAAAACCCACCCCATGGATATGGATCACAATGTTAACAACACAATCACAGACAGACACACACAACAGGAATGAGATTCAAACTCCTATCTAACTAGTTTACTGCACTATAGTATTATTCATTTATCTGACATGCCACAACACTTACATATGTGAGAGCTGTCCAAAGGTATCTTTAAAGGTGAGTGACATCAGCAGCAGTGATAAAGGAGAGGAAAGGGAAGTGTAGTAAGTGCCAATGGCCTCAAAACCATGTCTCTACAACTACAGACACTCTCACACACTTTTACATTTGCCAGGACTAAAGATTAGAACTCCTACCTAATTAGTTTACAGCATTAGAGTATTACACATTTATCAGATGCACCGCAAAACTCACATATTTGAAAGCTGTCCAAAGGTATCTTTAAAGGTGAGTCACAGCAGCAGCAGCAATAATGGAAGGCAATGTGAAATGGAATCAGTGGGAATGGCCTCAAAATCATTCACCTACAAACACACACAGACACACTTTTACATTTGACAGGACTGTGATTAGGATTGCTTCATACATAAAAGAAATTGAAACTCCAGTAAATCAGCAAAAACAGACTTACTGGAGTTTCAGTTTCTTTTGTTATTTGGTTGCAGTGGATATTTGATGCTACATAAATAGTTATTGGTACTCTACTGTTACACAGTTATCACAAGAACAACAGAGCCTATAGGACTGAGGGCTAACAAAAGGAATTTGTACAGTGACTGACTGCAGCACATGTTCTGATATTGGGTAATGGGATGTGTACTGGGTGGGGATGGAGTAAAACAGTAATTCCTTCACACACACACACACACACACACACACACACACACACACACACACACACACACACACACACACACACACACACACACAGTTGCCAGGTCCAAGAGTCTGAACCCTACCTATTGACTTATTTGCTTTAGTAAGTTATGCACTTATCACATGTGCTATGGAGCTTACAGATCTGCGGCTTGTCCAAAGGTACATCTAAGGTGACATACATCAGCAGATAGTGTAGAGTGAGGCTATGGGATGTGTACTGGGTGGGAAAGGCTTCATAATGGTACTGCCTCTCTCACTGTCTGTGTCTCTCTTCTCCATGTGTACGTGTGTGTAGGTTTGAATTATTGTAATTTATTGGCCTTAGATATGTGTGCATATCACACAAAACAGATGGAAATTTACCGCATATCTGCCACCTACAGCTGGCTGTGGTTTTTCCTGTCCAATGTGTGTGTGTGTGTGTGTGTGTGTGTGTGTGTGTGTGTGTGTGTGTGTGTGTGTGTGTGTGTGTGAAGACCAAACAATTTACATTTTGGTGTCTGTGCACAGACATGTGCAGGTAACATATATCTATGGTCCACTGTGGTGTCAGACATGGGCTTTATTTCTCTTAGCGTAGGAGTATGCCCAGTATGACCTTCTATATTGCTTGTGGGAATCCATTCCAGGGAGAGTTGTACTCCAGTCTAGGGTTTTGTGTGCTAAAGCTGCACCTAGCAAGCTATTTTTGCAGGATATCTGTAGATAGGATACCAAAAAGGAAACACAATTGGTCCAAACATGGGGGGATACTATGTGTAACTAAGTTTCCTATTACTGTCTGTGTTGCTTGTGTAACATGTCCTGTTTTAGCATATATTGTTGGACATATGTACTGTTTTACAGTGTAGTGTATTGTGTCATCAACTACTGACAGATATAATTTATTTATTTTATTTATTATTTTATTTTATTTTACATTTGTTAACTGGGAGGGTCCAACTGGACAAAGGTCCATTTTCAGCAGAGGCCCAGGGAGAAAAGCTCCATGTAACACTATTAGTATTTATACATTTCTTAGCATTCTTAATAACATGTTAAGGTGTTACAATATGTCAAAGTAGTACAAAATAAAAAGTTACACAGCATGTAATGCATCTAGTAAAACGAGCAATTAGTAGAAAGCTAAAAATTATTATTTTTTCCATATACATTTTCATTCACAATACATTTATACATCACACCCACACATCGAAAGTATAGGTATTGAGGTAAGACCAAGATGAGAAGATGAAGAGATCTAATAAGGTTTATTCCTTTTCAGATACAGATTGTATCCTTTCTCAGGTACAGATTTAATAGTGTAGTATACAGTATACAAGTGTTAGTATGTTTTACCCATTCATACTGATGCTGAGTTTGGAGGAATAAGCAAGGATATTAGCAAGGCTATGTAAGGAAAGTGTTAGAGAGTAGCATTGTTTTCTCACATTTGTTTACTCACAGTTGTTTACCAGGGAAATACAAGAGCAATGAAGCAGAGACCAATATTATGAGGCAAAGACTAGACATTCTGGCAGAGTCCTGCCATTGTGGAGGGGTGGCTACAGACAACTGAGTGATGGGTCTGTAAAAATGGTCCAGCACCTTGGTGCTATACTGGCTGGGGATCCGCTTCTTGTGCATTTCTCAACTTAACTGAATGGCCATATCCTGCTGTGGGCATACCTCTCAGCTGTAGAGATTTGTTCAGGTTATTCAAATGCAGGACTCATATCTGGTGGATTTCCCTTCACATTGTGGTTTACAAGCAGGTTTGTGGTTATGCATTCATGAGTTTGCAGTTAGGGGGAAGTATGAGCAGACATTTGAGTTTCAGACTTAACACACTCCATGATATCCATGCTTTTATGCCCCCCCCCCGTAATTCTATCCTCTTCCCAACAGTATGGGAGCAATATCTCAGAAGTATTTATATAGTTTGACCTTTATCACAGCAGTATTTATGTTTTGGTCCACAATTCCTGCACTAGGGCACGGAGAGGCATGCTACTGGCATTTGACAGCATGGCCTTGCATTTGTTTTCTGCTTAATGTGTTATGTTGTTAGTTAGGACCCTATGACATTCCGTATGATGGCACTATGGGTGAAGCATATGATGGCACTATGGGTGAGCAATGGGGATTTGCCAGAGGCCTGTAGGCCACATGACAGTGATGCAGGCCACTGCATTTTGTCATTCATACATTACTAGGCTGCAAGCCAGTGGATTCCCCTGGGGTGACATGGGCAAGTGGGTGAGGTGTTCCTGGCAATTCTTCTAGTTCATAGTGATGCATCAGCCTAGATGTGTGCAGGGTGCTGCTTACAGCTAGGGACACACCTGCATGGGACACCATTACAGCATGCTGCATCCTGTGTGTATTCCATAAAAGAAGTGTGATGATTCTGTAATCATTCCCAACAGCAAAGATATGACTGATGAAATACTTGAGGCTGTTGTGGGGGGTGGTGGACTGAGTGCATGTGTGATATGGAAGTATATGGCACCTGACTCACAGATATAACTGGGACCTTCTCCTTCTCCTGCGTTGTATGTGGACATCAGCAGTGTGTCATTACTTTATAACTGTGGCTTTTGTGGGCTGCCAGTGATTGGGCAGACAAACAGTATTCCATACTAGAGGGACAACTAATGTGATGCTAACCACTATATTTAATTCCAAAGATGTGTGCTGTTCAGAGTTACTTTCTAGACACTGCATAGAGTGCTTCCACTTGTGTACTGTTTCTATGTATGGACCCCTGTTCAAAGCCTGTCCAGCTTTCTGACAGTGACACATATTGACATCTGGACAGTGAGTGTGTACAACTAGTAACATAGATGTAGCTGGGAAACAGATTGGTTGGCACTGTAGTTGTTAGAACATGGCCCTGTCAGCCACAGTACAGTACCTAGGCTACTGAGACACAACATCCAGGCCTACATGCTGTCCACTTCCAGACAATATTAAACACTCACAAAATAATGGCACACTGACCCCTGCATATAGTGGACATACACCAATTATCATGTTGAATGGGACAGCTCAGGCAATCTGTCCTCCACTGATATTACTCTACAAACTTACACGTTACTGCCATTTATACATGGGGTTGGGGGGGCACACCTGACAACTTTACACATTTGCACTGATTGCACTGGTATTTCAGTTATACTCTGCTTCCATTTAGTATTGTATTGTGCCCTATCTTGCAGAATGGAGGCATATCAGTAAAGTACACAAGTTAGATTGTAATGGCATACATTTCAGTTTCAGACTTCTTACTCTTCAGAACTATAGTGCAACTGCCAGACCTGTTGTAGTATGTCTGTGTAGGCCTGTAGGGGGGTATTCACCATTGCCAGCATTTGTGGAGCTTTGCCTGACCTTTCTTTCTGGTCATCTACACCTGTCCTGCTGGGTGAGGCTGAGGGGTGGGTATGGGAATGCTCATTGACATCCATGTGTGTGACCTGTGGACACCCACAGTTAGTCGAGCCACCACATGTACTGCAGTGGGAGTTGTCACCTTGAGTACTACTGCCTAGTATGGGGACAACAGTATTTGTTATGGATTTCATGCTGTCCCATATAGCTGTCAGCTATCTGCTGCTATCCCATTTGGCCACCCACTTCCCTTGCATGCTTGCATCCATAGGATAGATATAACTATCAGAACATACTACTCCATTCAGTAATTGATAATAAGGGTAACTAACCTTGTGCCTGGGGCAGTATTGAGGATGGTGCTGACGGGCTGACTATGTGGGACACATGCAGTACACTCCCTCTACATGGTAAAGCACAAGTAGTGTAATGTTTGTCATCCCTTTTACTGTATGTGTGAGTCAGAGAGAAGTATCAGTCCCTGGGTCCGTACAGTGTCAGTGTGTGTGCTATGCGTTGCCTCCTTGCCAAGGCATAGGCATACTGAGCATGCCTGTGTCTGCCTCTAGGGGCAGGCTAAGGAAGTTCTTCCTCCAAGTCCTTCTGTGCCTGTGGTGATCTCGACAATGGTGGGGGGCTGTGTGACCCCTCCCCGTGTCATTCCTGCTAAGCTGTTTCCGCAGGATCAAATTGTGTAGCATGGCATGTGTACTATGAACATTTATCCACATGCAGCTAGAGAGTACTGTAAGGCTCCACCGGATATGTCAAGGCAGTGGAACCATGACTTGAGCATCCCAAACAAATGCTCTATAATGATCCTGGCTTGTGCATGTTCTTCATTATGGCATTCTTGTTTTGGGGATGTGTGCATTTTTGATGGGTGTCATCAGCCACGTCTCCAGTACATAGCCAGCATCCCTCACTAGATAGCCAGTTGGGATGTCCCCCCTGGCAAACCCATGATACAGCTGTGAGGAATGCCAGATGTGGGAGTCATGATAGCCTGCAGGGCTGCCAGCACACACTTGCATGATAATGCCCTGGGCATTACACATGTCCCAGCAGTTGATGGAGGGGAAGCCCTTGCGGTTGATGTAGACCCTACCCCACTCACTGGGTGGTGCTTTGATGTGTATGTGCATGCAGTCTATAGCACTGACTATCTCAGGGTATTCTGCTATATGGTGGAAGCGACGCATTATGCTGGTCAACGCTTCATGGGTGCTGGGGAAATATATGTGCTCACTGGCATGTGCTAGCATGGCATCCAGGAAATGGTGGAGTACTCTGGATGCTGATGCCTGTGAGACCCCCATGATATCCCCAGTTGGTCTTTGGAAGGTACCTGTGGCTAGTATTCCTAAGGCTACACATACCTTGGTATCGACTGGGATGGGTTCCCCTCTGTTGGCTCTGAATCTGAGGTGAGGCGGGCACAGCTCGATAATTTGCTGTAGAATGTCCCTGTCCACCCTATAGTGCTCCACTATCTCCAGCTCATGTAGCCTCTGGTAGGTTACCCTGGGTCTATGCACTCTTTTTTTTTCTAAACATGTTTTTAATGTGTGCAGATGTATTGTGGAGCTTTTTTCCCCGAGCCTCTACTGAATACTGAAAATGGACCTGTGTCGAGTCGGATTTTCCCAGTAAACAAATGTAAAATAAAACTAACTACATAAATAAAAATAAATTCTCCTCCTCCTCACTGCGGGTCGGTTGTCAGCATTCTCCTCCTCAACACACCCCACCTGTTACGCATAATGGTAAATCAAGGCCACATCACCCCCTAAAATGTTTTGTTACTTTTGTGAGTTTAACATTTCCACACTTGTGAACACCAGTAGTGTAGTATTTGTGGGAAAAAACAGAAGGTGTTTGCATAGTTTATAGTGGTGTGCTGGGCTGCTGCATGTGTATTTGGCTGATTCTGATATATTCCACCTGCCAGCTATGCTAGTTCTCCTTGATTGCCTTCCTACTGCTTTTTCCCCTTCCCATTTCCTCCTTGTTTAAGCCCTTTCCTTTTTTTTTTTTTTAAACCCAGTGCATGCCTCACACACACACGTTCAAGCAATGTACACAGTACTAAGCAACTTCAGACACACCTCCTTCCTTAGCTGTACTTAGCTAAGCCAAACACTGGCCTCAGGGCTCCAAAGAGCTTACAGCAAGCATGATACACCCCCTTCTGAAGTCACCAGGCTCTTATTCTTACACTGCTGTGTGCCTGCACCTACACGGTTAGGTGCAGGCTGACACTTAGAAGAAATCTGTGATTCACCATTAATACTTTAATTTACATACCCCCCAGTGTAAGTCCATAGTTACCGCACTCAAGCACACTGTTTCCCCTTGACAACCACTGCTCCCTGGTTTTGTTTACATTCTGCATGGCATAGACTATAATGGCAAAATGCAGATTTCTTTAAAATTGTATTTTTTATTTTTGTTTTTATTTTCCCCACCCCTGTGTTTGCGTGTGGCTGCCCTGAGCTTAAACGGCTGAGATCGGCCAATAAATAAAAAAGTATATTTAAAAAAAAAACATATTTTAATGTGAATGGCCTTATATTTGGCCATTGGCATGTGTGTTTAACATTAATACATGCTTTCCATGAGCTGTCATGCCTCCGTTTGGTCAGATGCAGAAATGTATTCAGTTACTAACTGAATACATTTCTGCTCTGACACTGTTCCTGCATGAAGTCTGGGCAGCTTCATGGATCGCAAAATCACCTTGTTTGCATGGTTTTTATTAGCAGATGAGGTGATTTGCATCCCGCATGGCTTTCCATTAAGGAACAGTGTAGGGCTGCTTGTGCGCGTGAAAACGACACTTACATGGATTGCAAAACGGGCATTTTTTATGCAGGAGCGGTTACGCTGTTCCTGCATGGAAAATAATGCTTCATGAATCCCGGGGAAAGACTATATTTCCATGGAATAAGGAATCACCTGTGACAGATAGACTGGGGTGAGTTGTTTTCATCCTGCACCATTTCCATGAGAGTGTTAAGCTATATGATTAACAGACTTAGATTACAGAAGGAACTCACAGATGAGGCAGTTTGATCTGGGGGATTGGGTTCTATATTCAGACCTGCATTTGAACTTGAGGTCTCAACTGCCTATCTTGAATTCTAAAGCCAACCAGATTATGTGGCTGTCCCACAGTGCTACTGGTGCATCAGCTAAAGGATCAGACAGATGGATTACAGTATGGTGCTATGCCTAGCTGCACCTTATGCAGTTTAATAACATCAGTTCTGAATTCACAAATGCCCCCACTGAAGAAACTTTCCTGTTTGTACAGAAGTAAAAGTTGAACCATAGAGCCAAGAGAGTGAGCTCAACACACTCTAAAAGGTGAGGTGAAGTTTCAGCCTCCTTAACAACATTTTTTCAAGCACCAGCAAAGCCTGCATCAACTATGACTAAGATGCACCCAACAAAGTAATTTCAGAGGTTCTGGCAGAGGCTATAGGGAACATGGTGGCTTCCATAATGGCTGCACAACCAGAGGTAGATTTTTCTACATAACCTCATCAGGAAATCCTTGCTCTTCTTTTAAGGGCCAACATTCTTTTATCTGAAGTCTCAGCTGCCACTCTGTGAAGGCTGTTGGGGATCATCTGTCTCTCCATAAAGAAGTGTGAATGGTCATCACACATGACTGGAGGATAGGGAAATAATTTCCAGAGGTTATTTCAGTCCATTTATGAACCAACCCTTGCTGTAGTCCCAGTCTCTATTAGATGTTGTATCTGATCAAAAATCTGCAGTAAAATTACAAACCTTAGCCTACCATCAAAGAGATGCATCCAGGAGGTCTCACCAAACCAAAGAGAGCTAGGCTTTTACTCAATGTTCTTTACAGTTCCTAAAAAGGCACAGGCCATTATGTAATCTTGTTTAGGTATGAGCAGCCTAAACCAACTTGTCAAGAAAAATTCCTTTTGGATGGTTACAATGTAGTGCATTCTTCCTTGTCTAGCTGAAGGGGACTGAATGTGCTGTTTGGATTTCCAGTATGCATACCAGCACATAAGATTGATCAAGGAGTCCAGGATATCCGATTCCATATAGGAGCTAGTAAGTAACAGTTCTGAACACTGCCATTTGGTCTCACCACAGTCCACTGAATGTTCTTCAAATATGCATTGGCTATGGTTGCAACTTTAAGGCTATAGGGCTTCAGAGTATTTCTTTACCTGAATGTCTGATTTCTGGCAGCCTCAACAAGTGACAATATGTTTTCTTGGAATGATTCACTATTACATCTATTTAAGTCTTTTGGTATTACAGCTGATGCTGTAAAGTCTCAGTCAATGTCCATGCAGTTAATCATCTTTATAGGATGTGGTCTGGACACTCTTGCTTGCAAAACCTTTCTTTTATTAGGCAGTTTCCCTCATTTGATTGTCAGTCTGCAACATAGTACAGAAAAACTCCATTTCAACAAATGAAGGTTCTTCACATGAAGATTCTTCAGTAACCCCTCAGAATACAATGGCATCAACTCACAGAGTTAGTGGATGCTCCAGTAAAAATATCCAGGAATTGCAGTAACCATCTCTGGTGGTGGGCTCGGATGACCAGTCTTTCTCTGGACAAACCTTTCCAAGCCCTTGTATACTTAGTGATTATGACGGCGGATGCTTCTATTCTGAGATAGGGGGCATTATTTAGGGCAGATGCTCCAAGGAACATGGTTGCCTCATGAGGCCAACTGAGTGCCATCCTCCTGGGCCTTGCAGATATTACAGAACTTCCTTCTTTTTGATACAATTGCCATCTACATTGACAATATGGCTATGATATGGTATATTAACAAATAGGGAAGAGCTCATTCTGTAGAATGTCAAAGGTTAAAAATAGGAATTTGCTTCTAACTGCCTTCTAGTACATCTCATTTTCTTGGTCAAGCCAGCATACCTCTGAGTTATCCATGGTTTTCAGGGATGCCTCTGATTTTGACTCGAAATTCTGTCTTCTAAAATTGATGTTTTTTTTTTTGCTTTGTTGTTGAGAAAATGTAGTGGATTATACCCAACAAACAGCCACAATCATTACTATTTATTTATTTATTTATTGCATTTGATTACTGAGAAAGTTTAGATGGGCAATAACCTCCCCCTCCCTTTCAGCGGAGACCCAGAAAGAAAAGCTGCAAGTGACATAATAATAATAATTATATATATATATATATATATATATATATATATATATATATATACATAAGACACATACAGAATACAGAGTCTGCTAAGACAAAAGAAGTACAGTACAATCCATTATATTTGTCATCCATCTCATTCTCATTTCATTGTACCACTAGCAGAGATGGATATGTGTATGTAAACTTCCCTTAGATTTAAGAAAGGAAGACAATATAATCATATATTTATATACAATATACAAGATTGCATTTGTGCTGTAATATACAGAGATACTTCTCATAACAATTAGTGGTGGATATATGTGTGCAAACTTCAGTTTTAGATTTATGAATTCAGCTGTGTACAGAATATTGCAGCTATGTGAAGAATATTCTGTAATATAAAATTCTAGTTACAGAGAAAATACATGCTGTTTCATACATTTTAATCTGTCAACTTTCTAGGTTAATAGCAGCAATATATAAAAAGTATAATTGACTGTCCAGATTTAAAGCCTCTCTGGCTGATTATTCTGGCTCAGATCCTGATTCTGAAGGTATAAGACTTGAGAGCCATGCAGATCAATTCTCTTGCAGACAGGCTCAGCCTTTGCCTTCTGATGTCTTATGAGTGATTTCTCAATCTTTTTTGTTACTATGGACACTGTTTCCACAATGTGTGTGTGTGTGGGGGGGGGGGCATGCTCCTTTTTGTCTGTATCCCAATCCAATCACAAATGTAGCAACTTCCTTTGCCTTATCCCTTCCTCAGGAGGACCCTCCAGTGATGCTGCCATCTAGAAATGACCGCCAGGAGTCCTCTACAGCTTTTCCTTATTTCTCCTTATTTACATTTTTCTGGAGAAGAACAAGATTTGCTTAGCAAATATAAATGTTTTTCATTCTCACTGTTGCAGTATTCTTTGTATTTTTGGATTGTATCTTATCCAGGACACAACAACCAGCCAGTCTTCAAAATGATTTGTCTCTCTCCCACACCTATGCTCTGAGTGTTGATTGACTAGCCTGTTGGAGAGAAATCAGCAGCCAGAGTGTATACAACTTCACTGCTTTCTTATCACCTCAAGGGAAAACAACTCTGAGGCTTTATGGGGCAGCAATTGGCTGAAGGCTTCATTTCTGGTAGACAAGTCTCCACAAGGAACCCTTCTACACAGAAAATATTGCCCTTTTAAATATTTTATGTATTTTTACTTTTTGAAGAATACTGGCAATTTTATTAATACCACAAGTTTCTTGTCAGAAACTGCTGTTTTTAGAAAGGGGCTTATTATTGAATACTGGGGTTTTTAAATGTAAGGGATGTGCTTATGTATTTTAAACATAACTTTTTACTAGTTCCATGTTAAAGAGTACCACCAATTTACATTTTTTGGATAGAATTGGATTTTTTAGCTATATATTTTTTACAACTAATAGGTTTCCATAGCAAGGAAAACAGGGTTTTTATTGATGGCTGATTATACAGTTGTGAGTTTATTTGCTGTGTGAGGACTTGTGTTTCATTGGTTCTTGAATGAAAACTCTGTGTTTAATTGGGTGTTTTTTCACTTTGGGTAGAAACAGCTTACTTACGTGAAGTTAAGTGTGTAGACATATTAAAAAATCATATCCCTTTGTATATATCCTATATGACCATAATCAATGTGTTTAGAAAATGTTATTGTTGAATTATTCTGTTTTCCATGTGTGTGTTGAATGGTCATAGTTCCCAAAATGAACCAGTACTATTCTGTTTGTTTTGGCCTTGGAGATTTTTTTTTAATTTGTTAAGTATAAAAGAAGTTTTTTATTGGTTCATTTTGCAAAAAAAATGATCTCTTATTGCTTTAACAAACAAAAACTTTTTTAATAGGTAGATTTGTATCATGGGGCTTGCTGCAAGGAGTATTTAAAAGCTTCTCTGTATTTATTGGTTTAACTCTGAAGAAGTCAAGGTTACAGGCAGATGAAAGTGTCAGTTTGTTGTTTTTATATACATGGTTGTACAAATAAACATTTTTATACTCTACATCAACTGCGATCATCTTTCCTTCAGTCTGGGTTCATTAATGGATGTTGTGCTTCTTGTTGCTTCCTGGTATTTGGAGTGTCATGTCTACACATGAAATGGACAGAGGTAGTGGGATGCAATTGGTGACTATTATTAAAAAGAATTGCAGCAAGTCTTGGTTTGTTAACCCAATTGGTACAATAGCTTTCTCAACAAGGGGCCAGTTCGACAGTCTGGATGAGGGAGGTCCTAGATTTTAACAACACTCTAGCCTGTTTTATTCTGTCTGGGTAAATTGTTTGAAAAGGTGAGTTTTCGGGTTTCTCTATGAGGAAATGTGTCAACCCTGCACCTGAGTTTACTGTGAATGGTGGAGTGAACATCATGATGTCATGGTTGAATAAATCAGTTGACCTTCATAAATATGACCAAAATGAAGTAGGCACTGTAAAACAATCCATTGAAAAACTGGAAATGATCTTGCTTAAGTGCCATAAACTTCAGGTGGAAAATACATATTTTGTAGAGTGTTCAAAAGTCAAAAGAGTTCCTAAAGGACTATGCAGTTGGAAGTTTCCAACTGGGTTAGCACCCAAAACTCCACTCCACATGGATTTATTGGAACATTTTGACCATCACAGTTGTGAACTGTTGGAATTACTTATAAAACACAATCAGAGAACCATCAATGGATTGATTAATGAGGCCAGTAGACTTGACCAGATTATTCACAATGATTTATTATTTGAACATCATTTTGGTCAGTACCAGAACATGTTTTGAAAACACAGACAAGGACATTCATAAGGTTAAAAAAATGGAAGGAAATGAAATTGGATAGAGATATTGTGGCGTATCAGGAAGGCAGAGCATATGCAAAACCTCTCTCTGAGTGTGATTTTGCACTGGAATTTTGGGGAGAAGGCAACAACCTTTAGAACATCAGTTTTTTCATAGGAAGTACCTCCCCCTTTAGATTAAGCTCCACTGAGGGTATCAGAGATGTTGAGGAATTGAGGAAACCCACAGAGGGAAGCAAACAACCCATGACAGACAGAATGGAACCAACAACATGGATGGAACAATCAGAGGAGAAGACACAATTAGAGGAAGAAATAAGTTGCTATGTTTTCGGCAGCTACTTCCTGACCAGTTTGGATGATGGTACATTACAAATTATTTCCAACACTACAGGTGACTTTTTTATTTATAATTTTACCCCTAGGATATATAGAAGTGATACAGCTGACTTACTCAGCAAGGGTTTGAGATTTCTACCTTCTACCAATACCAAGATTGAGAACATTATAACTTACTTGAAATTATATTTTAGAAAATTTAATTTTAGGATGTTGTTTAACAACTGCGATGGAGAAAATGAAATTGATTTGTTGCATAGGAAGAGTATCTACAACCTTCCCACTTCCCTTAATCCTATTTGAAAAATTATGTGAGTTCGATTTTATAATGCTTTTACAACATAGAGAATTGAGAGGTGAACACAACCTATCAGAATCTGAATATCAACTCTTAAAACAGTTTTGTAATGATATGAGTGTAAGGGTCATGAAACCTGACAAGGGGGGTGGAGTTGTTATAATGTCCAAAACAGATTATTTGGGCAAAACAAATGCATATCTGTTTGATGATGACTTTTATGAAGAGAGTTCTGTAAATTTTGTAAATTCTACTTATTGCAAAATAGATTATCTTTTACAAGAAATGGTTGATGAGGGCCAAATTAACCACAACCTATATGTGTACTTGTGGCTCAAATTTCTGGTGGTGTCTTCAATCTTTGGAATTCCAAAGATTTATAAAAGCACCACAGATCTACCTATGAGACCAGTCATGAATGCCATCAAATCAAAAATACATACAGTAGTAAAGTATATTAACTTATGTTTAAAGAATTGCTTAGATCCTTTCACACATTTGTGTTGTGATTCTTTGGATTTTTTTAATTAAAATTGAGAGATGTTTTTTCAGAAGATCGGGTCTTTTGTACTATTGATATGATAAATTTGTTCAATGTAATTCCCCACATGACTGGGTTAGATTGGGTTTATGACTTTTTGGTTGAATTGACTAATTTTGATAATAATGAGATTAATACTTTGGATACTTTAATGGAAACAGTTTTAAAAAACAATTTTGTTTATTTAGACAGACAATACTTCCACCAAAAGAAGGTGGTAGCTATGGGGGCTTCATGTAGCCCCCTTTGTGCTAACATAGTGCTACTCCAGTGGGAGAAGCAGTATGTCTTCAAGTTGCAACAAGATGCCCCTTGGAAATTATATGTCCATTTTTTGGAAGATATTTTTGTAATTTAGACCAAAGCAATGAAGAAAATTGAAGGATTTATCAAGCATTTGAATTCTACAACGTCCTTTTTGAGGTTTACTCATGCCTCCAGTATGGAGATGATGAACTATTTAGATGTTTTAGTGTGTAAGGATTTTTCAAACAATAGATTGGTAAGTAACATTTACAGGAAACCTACATACTCATATAGTCTATTACACCATACTAGTTGTCACCTAGCACATTAAAAGAAGGGAATCATTAAGGAACAGTACATCAGGTTAGCTAGAATGGTCTCAGAGGATTCAGATTTTGAGACAGAAGGTACAAAATTGGCTAATATGTTTATCCCTAAAAGTTTGGTCCACCATATACAAAGGGAAAATACAGTTAAGATAAATGAAGGGGTAGTAACAGTCCTGATATATTCATCTTATGTTAACATGAACAATCTCTTTGGTCATAGAGTAATTCATAAAGAGGAACATAATTATTCATTTGTTGCCAATCTTACCAATTACCATGATAGCATACATTTAGTTTTGTTAAAAATACTGGAAAATCTTTTCTTGTTTTGAAGGTTTGGGTGGACAGTTGGAAGATGGACCTAGTATAGTGTTTTCAAAAGGAAAGTCATTGAAAAATTATATGGAAAATTTGGAGGTTGATGACCATTGGTCCAGTAACAAAACACATAGTACTTTTAGATGTGTTTTTTGCACAATGTGCAGATTCCTCTTTGAAAAAGAGTATATTAAGGTGACTGGTTTAAAGGTTAGAACCCTATTCCATTGTACCTGCAATTCTATTGGGGTTATTTACCTAGCTGCATATCAAAAATGCAGCAGATTTTATGTAGGTAAAACTAAAAGTAGATTTAAAGATAGGATACAGAAACATATGCAGAATATTAGAAATAAAAACTGGAACAATTCCTTACCCAAACACACTATGGAAAATCTGGATCATGAATTTGTATTTTCTGGACTTGATAGAGTGATAAAAAAATCCTAGGGGTGGACCATGGGAAGCATGTATTGAACAACAGGAAGCAGTATGGCAGATTAAGCTGAATGCCACGGTCCTCCCTGGTTTAAATGAACATGTCACTATTTCTAGTATTTTGAAACCAAATTCCTATATAGTCTAGACCTTACTACATTTTCAACTTGAAGGTTTTTTTTGTTCATACTCTCCAATTTAAAACAGGTAATTTTTTCATTGGTTGTGGAATGGTTGTGTGATATTTCATTTGTTAACAAAAGTATCACAATTTTATTGGGTTTCGAGCTTGGGAATAGTTTTTTGATTGGTTAATGTGAGGCCGAGTTCAGACTCAGCGGAGATGGTTGGAAACATCAGGATAAAGCAAGTTTTAAGTTTGAGGAAAACTACTTGGCCCTTTTCATTTGTTTCATGTTTCAAAGCCACAAAAATATTTTTATTGGATTTGGGTCTTACTTACATGATGATTTAGTTGTTTTTAATACTGAAGAAAACTATTCAAATTTTGTTAGTTAACACGGTTGAAAACACAGTATAGAAACACTCAGACCTCATTGGCTGTGGTATGGTTATGAGGTATTCCATTTGACAATAGAAGGAATAAAGTTTTATTGGATCTTGGGTCCAGGATCTGTTTTTTTAATTGGGGTAAAGTTAGGCCAAATTTAAAAATCAGCAGTTAAAGTGGAAACACCATGGTGACATATGTTTAAAGTCATGGTAATGAAGATTTGGTCTCTGTTACCTATTCCATGTTGAAGAGTACCAAATGTTTACATTTTTTGGATAGAAAGGGATCTTTTAGCTTTATTTTTGACAACTAATAGGGTCCAGGTTTCTTACTGGTGGCTCATTATACAGTTGTGAGTTTATTTCTTGTTAGAAGACTTGTGTTTCATTGGTTCTCAAACAAAAACTTGGGGATTAATTGGGTGTTTTTTTCACTTTGGGTAGAAGTTAAATGTTTAGACATATTAAAAAGTCATATTCCTTTGTATATATACCCCATATGACTGTAATCAATGTGTTTACTAAACGCTATCAATGAATTATTCTGTTTTCATTGTGTGCGTTTAATGATCATAGTTCCCAAAATGAACCAGTATCATTCTATTGGTTTAGGGCATGGACCTCATTTTTTTAATTTGTTAAGTTCAGAACAAGTTTTTATTTTTCATTTTACACAAACTGATCTCTTATTGGTTTAGCAAACAAAAAAACTGGTAGATTTGTATCATGGGGTGTGCTGTGAGGAGTATTTGACTTCTTTGTATCTATTGCTTTAACTCTGAAGAAGTCAAGGTTAAGGCAGACAAAGTGTTCATTCCGTTTATTGTTTTTATATATGTGGTTGTACTAATAAACATTGTTATACTCTACACTGACTGCAATCATCTTTCCTTTAGTCTGGGTTCGTGCTTGGATATTGTACTTTGTGTTTTGGTGCTCGTGTATACATTGTGACAACTTACCTTTATTATTTTACTGCTTGAGATATATTGCTTGAAGATGTTATATTTATGCATCAGGAAATATATTTCAGGGCTAAAAATGTATTTTTTTGTTTGGTGCACGTGTACACTTCATGATAACTTAACTTCATTTCTTGTTTTTTCTCCATGCACTTCCTGTGAAAGGGAATTATTGACAGGGATTTTGTGCACTGCTTATATTTTTACTTTTAAATTTTGAGGGACAGTGTGGGGGGGAATGTAAGTATGTGCACTGCTTGTGAACACTTGTCTGACAACATACCTTCCAGCTGACTCATTCAAGCAGCACTTACCAGCAATCAAGCTTCTTCCTTGGCTAAAGCATGGATTCTTACACAAGTCCTGCTTTTTCTCCTCCTGCTGTACCTAAAAAGAAAAAAAATGCAAAAGAATAGGAGCTGTTGCTTACACGGTGGGCTCAGACAGTGCCTCAGTCACTGTAGGATGACTCTGCAATTGCTGTTTGTTGTTCTTCAGACCACTAATTGATTTCTAAGAGTTCCTCTGGAGTAGTCCCTTACACTACCATGGACTTGGGCTACATCCTCTGCATATGTTCTAGTGTCCAATCCAGCCATGGGAGAACCATCTTCTTTAGGTCTGAGAGTTTCTCGGGGAAATTATTCTTGTAGGGGTTAGGGACAGTGATCTCTTGCCTGGAATGAAGTGCCAGCTCTCATTTGGCCTCTTTGCAGGGATGTCCCAAGAAAAAAGTAATAAAAGGTTTGACATTTTATCTCTTCATAAAGATGCTTTTCCTACCTTAGCCAGGAGTTTATTATAGGCTTTCTATCCTAGAGAGCAGAAATCCATAACAGAAGACCAACTAGGTTAATATATTCCTGAGAAAAATAGGTCACAGATTTTTGACATACACAGAGCCAGGGCTTTTTCTTTGTCTGACTCTCAAGCCCAAGACCGTGATTCAGAGGGAATAGTGTCCTCTCCAACTTCATTAGAAAAGTTTTCCTTTTCTAAGACAGTCCCAGGATGAATGAGACATTTTTGTGGGAACAAGTGATGTTTCCCTAAACTGGAGAGATATTTTTATCCTGCAAGTGCATTTACCTTGTGCTTCATGCATTCCTCTTATAATGCCAGCCTTGGAGGATGTGCTAAATTCTGTCTACAATAAACCGAACCCTCAGCCTTCACTCTCCAAAAAAGGTGTATTAATACCAGTCCTTCCCCTGCAGACAAGATGGTAGAATGGTAGATTTCACAAGAAAATTCCATCCTTTCAGTCTATTCTGTCAGGCATTGACAGCTTGTGGGATTGTTCTGTCTTCTTTCAGAAAGTAGGTCATGTCTGAATCTTATAATTTGCATTACATCTCAGCTATCAAAACATGTTTTGAAGAATGTGTACAACTGTGCAGATACTGTATGTAGGGTCACTACAACTGCTACTGTTTTGAGAAGATATAAAGTCTTGTGATGAGACTTCCAAGATGGCTGCTCTGATCAATGGCTTAATTTCAGCTCTCCCAGTATGAAAACAAAAACCAAGGAAAGGGAGACAGCGAGATTGCTACTTTGGGTAAAATTTATTTACTGGCTAGTAAGAACACTGTATGGATATCAGCAAAGAAGAAATTTAGAAAACCTGAAAAAAAAAAATTAAATGAGAAATCACTGGCTGGGGAAGAATCCTGCAGCCGTTCAGCAAAAAACACTTTAAGCTTTAGTTTTAGTATCAGAAATGGCTTCCAGTAATTTAGAGGAAAAAATAAACGCATCAGATGTACTCAAAAGTCATTAAAATAAATGAAACATCAAAAAATATATCAACTCAAACAAAAATGGCAGTATCAAGTTTAAGTTATTATAAAGCCATGATCATGCCCTGCTGGTGGTGGAATGCAGAACTGCACTGATTGTATTATATGTACAATTAAGATAATAATTTCCCTTGTTATTACAAGGGTGGATGTTTAGATTAACATCATTGGCTTATGCTATAAATATTTTTTTCTTTGTAAAAAAGTAGGCTTGAAAAATGAGACAAAAATGATATGTTTCTTGCATCTGCAAAGGTACTAACTTGTTGATTTTTCCATAAGCAGATATTCTCAGTTGGAGACATGAAGTCTGTAGCTAAGGGCAGTTGCCAAGGGAAATTTTGTGCATAATGTTACTTCATGCCTCTGCAGAGTATTTAGTTACTTTTTTCTCATTGCTTCTTACATGGAGTTGAACTGTCTGCAGGTGCAACCAATTAATCTTGGGAGTTCTAAACATTCTGTGCTGAGGGAAATGCAAAATTTAGTTACAATGGCAAGTAGTTCATTAAAAAATAAAGTCTAAAATGAAGGAATTTAATAAAAGATCGTTCCCAGCATTCAAGAAGCTCGGCGCAAGTACCTCGACGTGCACAGGAAACGTGTGCGAGTGCAGGGGGGGGTGTACAAGTGCTCTACGGAGGCGTAAACATGCCCAGACAGTTGCAAAACCTACTATGCCTACTAGTAGAGCCCGCCTCTAATAGTAAGTCAGTAATTCAGTGTGCGTGGATACCGAAATGTATGATAAGCATACAAGAGTGTCCACGAACAGTGAAATAAAATCGAAGTAGTAAACACACAAGCATGTAGTGGAATGTTGAGCCCTGTCCCTAGAACTTTCATAATTAGATTCCCCGTGTCCCTATTATACATTTCAATTGCGGCAATATCGAAGGTGTAAGCAAAGCGCAGCGTGTTTGCACATCGCTGCCCTCTGCTGAGCATAGCTTACACATCAAATTCATTCAAATAGAGAAAAACATGCAGAATCAACGTAAATGTCAACAGTGTAGTGTTTAGAGCATCCACCTAATGAATAGGCATTCA
>NC_056747.1:1044543925-1044604795 GCF_019279795.1 Protopterus annectens
GAAACGGGAAACACCAGTGATGCCTGTATTATGTAATTGTGCTGTCCTGTGTAATATCAAGACTCCTTCAGACAGACATGTGTCATTAATACACGCAAACATTTGTACATTGGCCAAATACATCACTCTGTGCATTTTATTTACATTAACACAACAGTTCCTGTCCAATCATTATGTGAGAACAGTACTCTTGCAAGGTGCTGTATGCGACATCATCATCATGAAAAAGGTAAATGAGGTAACCACAGAGGGACCGGTAGTGTTGTGTGTACAATGGGGTCATCTGCATCACGTGTACCTGGAACCTTTAGGAGTCATCTGCATACCAGGATCATGTGCCTGAGAGACAGGGGTGAGGACAACTGGAATATGTTGTGATGCATATTAAAATGGTTACATGTGTCCAGTGGACATGTATGTGAAATGGACAGCTATGTATGGGACAAGTGTTGTTCTAGGAACCAATTGGCCTTTTGTTTCCGTAGGGTGAGAGTGGGATGTGGGAGAAGGAGAGTAGGTATGCTCGTGGAGGATAGGTTGGGTAGGATGACAGACAAGACAGCATACAGGGTCAGTATATGACACATGTGGGGGAGATACACCTTGGAAAGGGAGGGGTGTTCGGCAGTCACAAGCCCATTAGCCCCAGATGGAAACAGTGGGATGGAGGTCCCTAGCCATGGGCAGCCACCACTGCACCAAAACAGCCACAAAGGTGGCAGTGCTGGGGGCTGTCTAGGAGCAGCAGGCTCACCCTGTAAATGTGACACTCTGCCCTCGAGCTGGCATATCTGGCCTAGAAACCCCTTATTGAGCCCCCTATGCACCACGTTCGGGACTGTACGACAGCGGATATGTTCCTTTCTGGACCTGCTCCCGGGGGGACAAGCCCCATCCTCAGTGGCAGTTCCTCTAGAAGGTGGTGCAGAGCCAACAGAGGTGGAGGTCCAAGGCTGGGCCACAGATGTGCTGGCGCCCGGTGCCATGGCCAGCTGAAGTGGGACAGGAGGTTCTGCCGGGACCTCCAAACCCATACAGCCTATGGTGTTGCAGTTTTAACACATATATGGTTTAGTAATAGTCAACAGCATTCAGGATTACTTATAACAGCATGCATAGATATGACCATCAACCCAACACAACAGTTGGTATACATTTGCAAAGGGAGCACAGCACATGCATATATACTGCATGACATCTGTACAAAGTGTAGAAGACTTGTGACTGCAGCTATGAACAGTGGCCCATCATTGGCATGTCACTGAGAACCCCAGACAGTGTCTGTCATACCACTGTTTCATGTGACATATGTCCAATCAGGGATGCGATGGCAGTAACTCATCACTATCACCATGTGCTGACTGCAATCCTCACACTATGCTCCTGCAGTTCACAGATGTGTGTTCAGTGAGTAACACAGGAAACAAATGGTTCCACACACTGACCAGTCCACAGATGGCCCTACAGATGGGGGTTCCCTCACAAACAGAGCACTGTCTTGTCAGTTTTACAACATGCAGAACAGCCATTAATACACACAACTTGTTAAACTGGCAGTAGTCTCAATGAAGCATAGCTACACTTACATGCTGTAGTCATGTCTGGCACATCACCCTCCTGTCTTTAGGCAATTTCCCACTGTGTATGTTGTTTGAGGAACATCCAGATATCATCTGTGATGCCGTTTAGCAAACTCCAGATCCAGGTAAAACTCACAGCGACTGTCATGGGCAAACTCCAACATGATGTTCCTAGATATTGTACTGTGTTTCCATGCAATTGGCTATGGGAACATCATCACAGCTGTTCCACATGCAATCAGCTAGAGGAGGACTGCAATAGGTGCAGAGGCCATCACCTGATCATGACCATCACTTACAAAACACAAGCTGCTGCTGAGCAGGTGTACAACTCCACATCCACCAGAGAGTGTGTGGGAGGGACAGACATAGGCAAAGTACAGAGAAGGGCTTGGAGACTAAAACCTAAGCATCGTCTGTTACACACCTACCAGTACAGGGGTTCAAACCCCTGACTGACTAGTCATTACTATTACAAGTGCATACGGTTACTCCATGTGCCACAAAGCTGACATGTTGGTGTGCTGTAAGAACATATATGTGTGCTGGTGAGCAACATCTGCAACAGAGATATAGTAGACATACATTAGATGTAGCACACATGGCTGTCCATATGAACGGATGTCATTGTCAACACAACCGCACTCTCTAATGGATTCACATTGACACACTTTGCCTGGCCCACAAATACACTTCCTAACTACTTAGTTTGCCACACTGTAGTAATGCACAGGTAATATATGCACCACAGGGGATATCCGGATGTTCTATGAGCTAGGGCATGTGAACGTCTGACATTAGTGAGTATGCCAATTGGAGTTATACTGGGTGTGACTGTGGCTGGGAGCATCATACCCCACACACAGACACAAGGTGCCAGTACTGACATGCATGTGTGCATTGCTTCATGGGTGTGTAGTGGTTGGCTGTGCAAAATGGCTGTACAAGGCTGGGTGAGGGGTAATCCTTGGCATCACGCTACCCAACAATGGTGTGCAGTGTGGTACAGGGGCATAGTGTCTGCAGTGTCCCACACAGATGGGTATTGTATGAACTGTCCTGACATCCTGGTTATCATTGTGTATGGCCATTGCTTTGCAATGCATGCCATGTCTGTGTTTGATAGTCCTTGACATGGACATTGCCTGGGATGTGCATGTCCCACAATAATGTACAGTGATATGTACAAGTGTACCTGGTTTGGCTGGCACATGTTGTGCACACAGACAGTTATCCTCAGATATGCCATTACTGGCCTTTTGTGGCAGGACCTGCTTATAGACAGCAGGTTGACCCTGCACCTGCATTGATAGCATGATACAGGTATTCCCTGGTGTCAGTGGCATCAGTCCATACAGAGCACATGTGTAAGGCTTTGTATGGCCTCTGTGGATCACATTTGATGGCACCACATATGTTGCAGGCATCCAGTGGGAAACATAGTGAAGGCATATTGTCTGCAATTATGTGCCTATTGTACTGCTGAACAGGTTGCCATGCCCTCTGCAGCCCACTGCAATCACACCATGCATACTATCTGTCATCAACGTGCATGGTACTAGCAACATAGCAGGATATTCTAGGCAAGTGTGTTTGTGTATGACACATGGGTTCAGAGTGTATTTCGGGTAATAGTAGGGTTGCATACTTTTTCACCAGGCCTTTTGCCAGATGTAGGGATATGGATTGCCAACACATTCCCTTGGATGACTGACATCTGTACTCCTCGTGAGATGGACATTGTGACATAAAATATGGACACCATATAGGAAAACTACAAAATCCTCTCCCCCAACATGTTCAGTGGTTAGACACTCACAGCCACCGACTGTCAAACATACACACACCTGCTATGTTTTGGATAGAACTCCTACCTAACTAGTGTATCACACTACAGCATTATGCAGTTACAGCACGCGCTACAGATATTACTGGGCTACAGTAGTTCCAGCGTTGTATTACTAGGTGGGTGAGAACAGCAGGATATCCAAAGGTGGTTATGTGAATTGTAAAGAGTGTGCATACTCTAAAAAGCATTCCTCCTTTGTCAGACAGACAGACAGACAGACACACACACACACACACACACACACACACACACACACACACAGTTGACATGTCTTGGAATAGAACCCCTACCTAATTAGTTTATCACACTACAGCATTATGCAGTTACAGCATGTGCTACGGAGATTACTGAGTTACAGAGGTCCCAGAGGTGTATTTCTAGGTGGGTGACATCAGCAGGATTGTCAAAGATGGTTATGTGAATTGTAAAGAGTGTGCATACTCTAAAAAGCATTGTTATTTTCTCCGGCAGACAGACACACAAACACACACAGTTGGCCTCTCTTGGAATAGAACCCCTACCTGACTAGTTTATCACACTACAGCAATATGCAGTTACAGCACATGCTACGGAGAACACTAGGTTACAGCAGTCCCAGAGGTGTATTTCTAGGTGGGTGACATCAGCAGGAATGCCAAAGGTGGCTATGTGAATTGAAAAGAGTGTGCATACTCTAAAAAGCACTGTTACTTTCTCAGGCAGACAGACACACACACACAGTTGGCCTCTCTTGGAATAGAACCCCTATCTAACTAGTTTATCACACTACAGCAATACACAGTTACAGCACATGCTACAAATAATACTGGGGTACAGCAGTCCCAGAGGTGTATTTCTAGGTGGGTGACATCAGCAGGATTGACAAAGGTGGGTATGGAAATTGTAAAGAGTGTGCATACTCTAAAAGCATAATTTCTTTCACAGACAGGCAGACAGACATACACACACATTTGGCCTGTCTGGGATTAGAACACCTACCAAACTAGTCTAACACAATACAGCATTACACTGTTACAGCACAGACCATGGAGATTACTGGGTTACAGTAGTCCCAGAGATGTATTCATAAGTGGGTGACATCAGCAGCATTGCCAAATAAGGGCATTTCAAGTGTACTGCGAGTTGTACATGTCTGTTACCTGCGTTTACCTGCTGCCTACTGTCACGAAAACACATTTACACCTGCTTACAACTGTCTTATACAGTCCTAATTGACAGTATCAACAAGGCCTGCAGGTATTGAACCCTAGACCATGCACACTGAGGTCACTGGATGTACCACTAAGCCATCTGGGTTTTATACATGTTGCATGGAGTCTATAATGCACATCTTACTACAGGTATTCCACAGTACTGAAAACAAATAGGACAGTCACTTTGTGTACATATGTACAGTACCCTTGAATGTACTGTACTCTGTGAAACAACAAAGACAAGTCTATATCTGTACAGCTGTCATAACTATATATATATATATATATATATATATATATATATATATATATATATATATATATATCTATATATATATATATATATATATATAATTGGGTTCCTATGAGATAAACGACACGTTGTTCCATCGACAGCCGGTAGATGGGCGTCAAGTAACGAAAGCGTCAAAGGAAAACTGAAATCAACGAGCGTCAGTTAACCGACACCGGCGGAAGCGTCAAAGGAGCGAAAACTTAAATCAACGAAAGTCAGTCAACCCGACACCGGCGCGGAGGTAAAGCGAAATGTGTAAGGGATGTGTATGTATGCAGTAGTGACGGACGTTAGGGTGCGAGTAGTAAGGTAAGTGTGCGATGTTCATGGTCTGTGGGGATGGGGTGGGTTAAGTGAGTTAGGGTTAGGGCTCTCGGGTCGGGTAAGTGTGTAGTAGTGATATCTTTGGGTTAGGGGTGGGTTAAGTGAGTTAGGGTTAGAGGCGGGTTAGGTGAGTGTGCAGAGTGACGGACCTTAGTGTTAGGGTTTGGGTCAGGGTTGTCGATAGGTGTGTATGTCAGGTTTAGTGTTGCTTTGGTAGGAGTTTGGTTTGCTTGTGTTGTGTGTGGTGTTTGGAGTGGGGATTCGTTGTTTTTAATTATTGTTGTTGTGGTGTGGAGTGTATGAGGTGTATATCGTAGGTAGCAGCGCGAGTATGTATGTAGTTGTGTATGTGTTTCTGTGGTAGTGATTGTACTTTGCAGGTATGTGTTGTTTAGTGCTAGTATGTAGTTTAGACTTGTCGGTTGAGTGAGTTTCGTTTATGTTAGTTTTCGTTGTTTTGACGTTTCGGTTAATTGACGTCCATCTACCGGCTGTCGATGGAACAACGTGTTGTTTATCTCATATGAACCCATATATATATATATATATATATATATACACCTATGGGATGTGTGCACACACACACACACACACACATATATATATATATATATATATATATATATATATATATGCATATACACAGACACAGCTACAGCTATATATATATATATATATATATATATATATATATATATATATTTATATATATATACATGTCTAAACACCCTTTGTGACACAGAAGGGTTCCAAAGGAACTGACGTGTAAACAAAACAGAGGCATCTCTTGTGTTATAACATTTAAATCTTAGGCAGTTCACCAGAGAAGGGATGGTTGTTGTATATGTGGAGTTTGGGGTGGGGAATGATGGCTAATGTAATCTACCCCGGGGATTGTGGAGTTAGGGTTGGGGAATGATGGGTATGGACTTACACCCCAGCAACCACTTCTGTGTCATTGCTTGACAGTGGCACAGGAAAATAACATACCCAACTGTAGTCGTGCTTGACTGTGTATTCTTTACCATTCCTAACTATGTAATATTTTGTAGACACCGGTCACCACAGATGGCTACCATGGTGTGCTAAAAGACATTACACATGTGGATGCCTGGCTACAGGGTAGTCACACACACAAACACACACACACTTGCCAGCATTGTGCATACACATTTTGCCTATGTAAAGGTAACTAGTACAATGGTATGCAGTTGGGGTATGTGCCATAGAACACATACAATTACCCTTACTCTGATTCTACTTCTGAGCTGGGTGACATCACAGGACTGCTTACTTGCAGTGGGAAGGGGGGAAGAGAGAGGTTTAGCAGTTGACAAGGATAAAGGCCAGTGCAAAAGGAGGTATCTCTTTGGAATGCAGCAAAACCCACTGTCATGACAGGATACAGACACAAATACACACACACAACCACACTCAACCATTTGCTGACACACATACTCAGGTATTTGTTGACACACACACTCAGGCATTTGCTGTCACACACACAGTAGCCAGTGGTGGGAACAGATCTCCTGCCTATCTACAGATCACTATTACAGTACTACACAGGTACGAGATGCGCCACAGAGATTACACATTCCAAGGCAGTCAGACTGCCCTTCTAAGATTGAGGACAACAACTGGGAGACTGACAGTCACAAAGTACATAGCTGTAAACCTGTGTGTTTAAAGTAGGTGTCCATTACAACCTGTATGCACAAACAAGACATATCATCTGCAGGTAGGCTTGAGAGGTATAGTTGTAGCACAACAGGAACCTGAACTGGAGTATGGCCATCTGTGGAATGGACAACTACTATCACTATATAGGGTTACAGTGGGCATGCTCATACACTTAGTAGCACAGGGAAGTTTGGGATGCACTATGATTACAACTACGCAAGGTTATACTGGGCATGCTCATACACTTAGTAACAAAGGGCTTGTTGGATGCACTGACTCAAATTTCACAAGGTGGCAGTGGGTACACTCATACACTTAGTAGCACAGGGCTGTTTGGGATGCACTCCGATTCTAACCACAGAAGGCCACAGTGTGCATGCTCATACACTTACATGTACAGAACACATTGTAATGGACTCCTATTGTAAACACACAGGTTTACAGCTATCTTACCTGTCAGTATATAAGCACATCATACTGGTATACTACCTAATACCTGTATGTGGCCTGTAAATGATATATCTGTGTCTGTGCTGTGTGATACACATGCATACATGTACATGAAGTACTGATATATATATATATATATATATATATATATATATATATATATATATATATATATATATATATATATATATATATATATATATATATATATATATATATATATATATATATATATGTTAAGTATATACATCCATGCATGTGTGGACATGACAGATAATAGGTTACCTGGGACACACAGACAGATGCTACCTACAGCATGTGTCACACACCTTGCTGTCCTGAAAGGCATACATTGATAGCAGGTTGTGGACAGTGGCATTATACGTGGAAGAGGTGCAGGTGTCAAGGTGACCTCTCCCGGCTGTGTTAGTAGTTGTCATTATTAGCAGGACTGCTACCCTAAGTATATCTCACACTGGTCATATATACAATTTCTGCTGCTGCTGTCCATTACCTTACATGAGGCATTTGCTACCAAGCACATTACTGCCACTTGCAGTGATGTCATGGTATGAGTGGCAACTGCTAGACCAAAACAATGAGCCAATGTCCTGCTGTTATTATGAGGTTGTCCAGTGTCTGTCATTCCGGGCTGTCATGACTGAACGACAAGCCTTCAACACAGAGCACATGCATCCATGTTTCACATGTGTGTGGATAATACCTAAGTCGCATTTACCCATATAGCCACATTCCAAAACAAATGTCCTACACCCAGAAGTAACACCCTGACACCTACAAGAAAATTGCATTGGATGCTTATGCTAACCAGTGTTAAATGTGTGGCTTTAGTAATTCCTTTGCTCAATGTAGAACCTACAATGGGGAATACTGACATCTGTGCAGTGAGGAACACCTGGCTGAAGGCCCTGTAGTGCACAATTGCACTACCACCATATAACTCAGATCCAGACATGTGGGCCATAACAGTGGTATGGACCATTCCAGGTGGTGGTGTCCACATATTCATAAAGGCTACATACATGTAAAGACCACTACTCCGACATAACACATCACAGATGAGTCAGCTACAGGTGACAGTGGCAAATGCTGCATTCTAGGTTGTATCCTCATATACATCCACCACTGTGTCCCCAGACTACCAACACACATCCATAGGTGGTATGAATAGTATGGCAGACCACCAGATAACCCTCAATTGTTGGACTGTACCTAGGCTTACATCAACTGTGCAAAGTACCCATGTACAGACACAGCTGCATAATGTGTTATGCAATGCAATAATACCACTGTTTGTAACCATCTCAGTTGTACACATACCAGGGTCCATTGGATGTTGTCAGCATTAACACAGTTCACTGTTGCTGTACACCAGTAAACAACACCCTCATGGTTGGATATGACCTAACTGTACCTGCCCTGGATATGTACATCCCACACTCATGCAACATAAATGACATTACTATAGCTTTCGTTATCCTTTCTACATACAGGTGGCTACAGTCATTACACACATGCACATGGTAGATAGCATGCTAACAGTACATATGGTTTGATATCTATTTTAACAGAGGTAATATTCCCTCTCTACTGGTCACCCATGATACCTATGATATCATACAACACCCCATGTGGCATGTATGTCATTAGACATGTCCACTTAATGCAATGCCTACAAACATACCCAAATAACAGGATCATATGACCTACACAAGGTCTGTATTGACAGACTCAGGGAATTCCAGCTCTGGTCTGTATGTTCCTGAGTAGTCACAGGTGATATGTTCATGACATGTACAGCCATGTGTGGCCACAGCTCCTGCATATACCCCATGTCAACAATTGCAAGCCATGCATGCTGTGTGCTGTCTGGACATTAGCCTTAGTACCACAATAGCCAGTACATGCTGGGTTGAGATGTTTACAAGCCACAGACCTCACACATGCTTGAATGAGTGTACTACCTAGCTCTAACAGAGCACATTGCTGGCACTCTTCCAGTAAACATGAGGTGTGTGTGTGTGTGCCAAATATGATGTGCTCACTGTTGACCATTACAGTGCCCTGGCTTCACCATGGCACTGTCAAGTAACAGTTTGTAGGAGCATGACATGGAATAATGCTGTTTGTGTCTCTCTGATATGTGCTGTTGTCATATATGTACACTTGGCTACTCAGTAAAGGTGGTGGTGTCCTACCAGAACATGAATACAACATCCAATATGGTGTAATGCTTGGCTATGTTTCACACATGGAGTGGGGAAGGTGTGGAATGTATCATCTTGACCTGTTAGTGCACTTACTAATGTAGACCTCATATGTGTACATGTATTGATGTTTGTGTAGATTCCATGTGTGTGCAGTGTCTGATGCCTGAAGGTGACTGTTGTCTTAGTACATCATGCTGTTGCAATACAGCCTCAACATTGCCAACTGTATATGGTGATACGCTCTAAGTACACTAAGCAGTACATGAGGTATGGACAGATGTTTGGACATGAATACTAAGTGGTGGGGCTTCTTTGCAGATGAATGATTTCTGAGGACAGCTCACTGGTGTGTTAGAACCATTCCTACAATAACCTGTGTAACTGCTAAGGTCAGGTTTTGTTAACTGAAGTGGAACACAGACAATGTAGACTGATGTAAGGGTGACACTGAAAGCAAACCTCATGAGACCTGTAACAATAATACCTCCTCTGTGCATATATTGTGCATATATCAGCACAGTTAGCAAAGGAAAGAGTCAGTAAGCTTTGTACCTGATGTGATAGTGCTGTACTTCTGTAATACCGATCATGAGATATTCAGGTGTTTGATTCACATTATTGGCACATGTGGGTGTGTGTGTGTGTCCATATATGTCACATATGGTTGGAAATACATCCCACATGTTTTCACTCTCCTGAACACTGTTGTTGACACCAGTACAGTGTGAAGTGTAGAAAGAAAGGCATAGGCAGGTAGTTGAACCTCACACATGTAAAGTGTCTGTATGTGTGTGACATAGGTGTATATCTTTGTGAATGTCACAGTGTGTGTGTGTGTGTGTGTGTGTGTGTGTGTGTGTGTGTGTGTGTCTTTGTGTATGGATGTCTGTGTGTATGTCCCTGGAGTAAGGCTGTATTTTACCATAGTGAAATTTTAATGCCCCCTCCCTCCATCTACTCAATGCAATATAGCATCCCTGTTGATATCATCAATCGTAGATGGGCATTCTAACTGCCTGTTAACATGTACTCCCTGGGGTGTGACCTGTTGTTACATAGCTTACTGATGGACCCCCCTCCTCACATACACTCACTGCACTGTAGTATCCCTGTCGATGTCCTCGATCTTAGGCCATTCCAACTACCTGTACATGTGTAATCTCTGTGGTGCATCTTGTAATTGCGTAGTACTATAATAATGATATGCACATAGGCAGGGGTTCTCATCTGAACACTGGAAACTGTGTGTGTGTGTGTGTGTGTGTGTGTGTGTGTGTGTGTGTGTGTGTGTGTGTGTGTGCGTGTCAGTGTGTGTGTTACTGTGTCTGTGAATCCCTGAATGTGTGGGTGTATCTGTGTTTGCATGCTGTCATGGCAGTGGGTATTACTGCTTCCCAATGAGAAGCCACTATTTCTACTGGTCTTTACCCTTGTCATCCAGCATACCACTCTTTTACCTCCTCCTCACTCCAGGTAACTATACCTGTGATGTCACCCACCATGGATGTGATGGCTCTGAACACAGTAGCTTACAACACAGCTATCATGCTCTTGGATCATTAGAACAGTAAACACAATTGAAACATGGGAGAATATAACTTTGATGTGGAAGCTACAAAGTGAATGCAGGTATTGTCATACTGACCTGTGGGTAGTCAACATGTACATATGGGACACTAACCACAAACACCGACATCACCTGGCACATGCAACTACACCTGAAATAGGAAGGCAGAACGTCAAGATCAACATGCTGTTAGTGTTGTTACACATGATACATACTGTCAAATGTACAAAATGCATTCTAAAACTGTAATTCATGGTATGTCTGCTGCCTCTCAACACTATTCAACAATATTAATCCACAATTGTCTACCAAGTATGTTCACCCTGTGCATCAGACCATATGCGCATGTCCCTTTACCGATGGTGTGGAAGACAGGGATGCGGCACAGGCGTCATCATATGCACAGGGTGATAATGTTTGCCAGAGGCCTAGGCTGCATCATTGGATGACATCATGTGTGTGTGTTAAGGCCTGTGATATCATTGGGCATGTGTGGATGTTATGCGTGTGTGTGTTGAGGTGCCCTACATTTGTTTCCGGTGTGTGTGTATGCATGCACACAGGTCTGGCATGTGGCTGGCCTACACAGGGGTATTATTGACAGCTGCAGACTGTACAAGGCAGGTTTCACAGTTCACTGTGTTCTGCCATGGCCACGTGACCTGTGCCTGCCAGGGGTTGCATGGGCACTACCAGACAGAGGTCCAGATTGGGTACTGTCTGATGACACATGTCCACTGGAATTGTGTCCCTGTTGGGACCATCCAGGACCACGTGCATGTGGCCTGTTGTGTCCTGGTGTGGACTGCACAGCACCAGCTGCACTGCTGCTACTACCACCACTATGGGAGTGGGCATGTGCAGTAGCATTTTCACGTAGACCTTTAACAGGTGATGCAGCTGACCTACGTCCATGTGTCTAATGCCTCACTCTCACCAGAAGTTCCAGCACAGACATTTCATGCTCAAGGATTGACATGCCATGGTCAAGGACTCCCACCATGTCACCCAATCGTCTATCCAAAACATTTGCAAGTTAATGGTGAGCATTTGCAAGTGCCTGGATGTTGTCAGTTAATGAACAGACAGCAGCCCTCTGAAGCCTCAGACCTTCTCTTTTGTGCTGTTAAACAAGTGGCTGTGACACTATTACAGCCCAAAACATGCGTCTGGTGACTCCAGCTGATGTGCTTTGTCTCGCAGGGGCATGTTGGCCAGTGGTCCTCCTACAAGCAGTGCTGGGCACATGCCTGTGTGGGACATCACCAGTCAGTTGACTGGGATCATGGTGTGCAGGCACACCTTCCATAGTCTCCACACTTCCCTGTTCCATGCTACCACCCACTAACTGTCCTTCATCTATGGCCAGTGGTGATGGGGTATGTGTTGGCAGGGGAACTGTGTGGGAGGATGAGGGGGAGACAGTTGGAATGGCAACCAATGGTACAGATTCAGCCCCCTGACAACCCAGCCTGTGCCTCAATCATACTATCATCAGCACTGCTAGAGTCTATGGGGACACTAACATCAGGTGGACAGCAGGAGGGCAATGCACCTACATCAACACCTGTGAGTGGAAGACAAGAATTGTACATTACAAGTTATACCAGACACACACACAGACAGAGATACACAGACACACACACACACACACACACACACACACACACACACACACACACACACACACACACACACACACACACACACACACACACACACACACATGCAGACAGTGACACACACAGACACACACAGATACACAGACATGCAGACATGTAGACACACACGCTACTTGCAGGTGATATGGCAGATGGTATTCAGCTTAGACAATTATAGTTTCAGCTTAGACAATTATAGTGGTAGTTATCATACATCCCTGAGTTGCACACAACAGCATGCATGTGTTATAGCAGACGGCATGCACCTTACACAATTATAGTGGTGGTTAGCATACATACCTGTATTGTACCATTTCTGTTAGTAGCCTATGCCCCATACCTACAACACAATGCATACACTTTGTACCATTGCACCGCACTGCCATGGTGTGTGCAACATACACCACATGTTAACAGACCATCGCTGACCTTTGTACATCTGCCACTGATGCTTTGTGTTGGCTACCACCCCTATGTGTGAGGACATGAGCAGTAGGGTATGTCGACTGCATACTATGTTTGCCTGAGCTCTAGCTTGCATATCTCCCCCAAAGTAGTGCATATCTGTTCAACATTATTCCACCTACCCCTGAGCTAGACATTGTACATGTGGCTGTACACACGTTTGACATGGCTGTCCCTACTTTGCAATGGTGCCACAGACCAGCACAGGTTTACAGTACACCAGCCTGCTGTGTGGCATATGACCTTGCCAATCACATGTAGTATGACATGTCTTCTGCTGACATGTTGAATGACATGCATACATGTGTAACACAATGGTGTTTTTCCAATCTACAGAACGGTAATGGTGTCCCAAAGCAGGGACGTGTTATACTAACATGGGCCTTCAGCTGATGCAATGTTGTCTGTCCACTCTACAAATATGCAGGGACATACTGCACATTGAGCTGATGTGCATAGCCATTGCAGGGCATCATGTGGCTTCACAACTGCTATAAAGTGTGAGCTACTGACACAGTTCAGAGCCATGACTATGTTCACATGCAATACATATGTAATGTGGAATGTGCCCCACGTCACTGAGGTGTATACACACTAAACCCTAATGTGGAATGTGTGACACAGGTCACAGAAGGGTATACAGATGACACACCTGTACATCTGCAATCATATTACTGATGCCTGGCACATATGCCCACACATGGCTAACTTAGCAGTACTCTATGTCCCACATGCCATCTGTGTACCTCACACACATGATGAGCAGGCATGACAGTGATGTCTGACACCAGCAAGGTGAATGTACTGTATCTGTGGCCTGATGTGGTTGTATGGGTATGTTGTGCAACACATGTATGTATTTGGATAATGTATATGTGAATGTTGTCATGTCGTGACACACTCAAGATGTTAAAGACATGTTATGTGGTGGTTTCATGTTATGCCTACACAAGCTGTGCACAGGCCTGTATGATGTTTAGTATTTCACATCTGCAGTATCACCATTACACAAAGGCCATAATTGTACTGTGTCAAGCTAATGTGCAACAGGGTGTACACACAGGTACATCACTTCTACTGTGTGTGTTGCTTCATGTCTCTGGCCATCCTCCATGGCCATGTGTACACATGTGCTGTCCAATGGTTGTGATGGCCATCTTATTTCACATGTCAGTGTTATCCCATATGACATACACCCATAGATGTCATATGCTCCACTGAGCGCAGGGTTATGCAGACAAAGGGTGGTATGTATGGGATGTGAGACATGTTTTGCAGGATAGTTGAGCAGTGTTGCAGTCAGCCCACTACATGTCATGGACATGTCAGATAGCACATGACATTGTGTGACATTCATAGCAAGGGTATAATCCACAAGGGTGTATCCTGTGGGCCGGTCATACTCCAGCTCCAACACATTTAGAGTGTGTGCACACATATGCTCTCTGTACAGTACTGTTCATATTCCCAGCATGTGTAATGCTGATATGTAGTACCTGTCCCCACAGTGAAACACACCTCCACCATTGGATTCACTGTTGTCCACACATCTAGCAGTGACAGTTTGGAAGGTTTAGTGTAGGTGTTTTATATAGTCTTCATTTGTTTCACATGGGTAAACACTGTGATGCATTTCAGGTCTGGCCAGTGTCCATTAACAGGACCCCCATACATTATGTGTACATGTGTTATGGCAGATAGCAAGCAATTAATATGTTCTGTGCATTATCAAGCCTGGTAAATAATAACAATCTCACCTGACACAGGCTGCTGTTGCTGCAAAATGCCAGAGGTACCTAAACAGGAGTGTCACAGCAGTAAGATCATTATCCACACCTGTATGATAGCTACAGGGTGCAATGTCCATGTTAGCACATAAGCCAGTACAATACACTATACTATGGAGTATGCACATCTGTGCATACATAGAGTAGCAGACTATAGTATGTGGCATGTGTGCATACATACCTTGCATATGATGTTACATTACATATTGTACAGTAACACATGTAACTGTGTGAAATATAGTTGTGTTATATGTGCAGTAGTGACTTACCAGACAACTCCAGGCTCGGTGGTTGAGAGACACCCACCTCCACAATACCAGCTAAAGCTTGTGGATGGAGGTCTGCAGGTGTCCCCAGTTTGGCCAGTAGCTCCTCGGTATGTGTGAGTGGGTGCTGGGTCAGTGGCCCCCCACATGTTGCACCTTGTTCCCTGACGATTGCATAAGCATGCTGTTTCGCCCATCTTATGAGGTCAGTGCAGTGTCGGCTCACCTGCTGGTAGGTGCGATTGTGACCGCCAACATCATTTACTCTCCTGCAGAGTTCCTCCCACAGGGCATCCCACTGCTGTGCATCCTGTGACACATGGCTGAAGAGTGTTGTATGGTTGTCGAGGAGGTATGGGACGAGGACCTCATCCTCCAAGTGGTTGTACGCTGGCAGCCTGCTACGTGGCATACCTGGAAGACATAATGATGGAGACAGGTCACAGTAACTCACAGAGAAGTACAGAATTACAGCTGAACATACATGTGCATCACATTTATTAAGATTATAAATACGTCTTTCCAAATCTACATGACACTAACACTACTGACGTATAAGTCACACACATTTGACACTTACTGGTGATGTGATGTTATCGCCATATATGTGTGTGTCATGTGATGACATTGCTCATACACCATGTGGATGTTGTCTTGACATGGGCATGTCTGTTTGCCTATACTGGTGTCTTTACCTAACAGCACATGCCTGGATGTGTTCACATTAACGCAATCGACCTTAATGCTGTGTATATGTCACATATATAGTCATACACAGCCATTATGGACATGACCTGTGACGCTGCAGACTTGCAAGCATGTATGTGTTCTGCCATATACATCTACATGGCACTGCACAGCTGTGTAGCATCCTGCCATGTACTGCCTGTGTTGCACATGTGTAACACATGGGACAACAGCTAGCCTGATGGTATTTGCAGGGTTGGATATCAACTATAGCATGTATGGTCATAGTGATCTAGTAGGCTATATGCCCTGGGCCATTTAAGAGCCTAGGCAGAGAGGTTACCAAGCTGTAGGCAACAGACAGGTATGTTTCAGTGGCCAGTTCAAGCAGTGCCACAGAACTGATCCACAGTATTACTGATATATTTGGCATGCGGTCAACACACCATGTCACAGAGAGGGGCGATGTGCAGCTTCGCTGGACAGGGATGTATAGTATGGCAAGAGTATGTTAAGTGTATGGGACAGAGATCTGTCAGGCAAGTTGTGATCCTTGTACTAGAAAGGTATATGTCCATGAAGTATGTGTTATTTGGGATCAGGATGTGTTAAGTGTAGCATGTCCAACACCTCTGGGTTGGACATGGCTTTATTCAGGGTAGATTGCATGATACATAGTGCAGCTAGGGATTGGGAAGGGCACTGTAGGCCATCTACACATGGGCAATAACCCTTAAAGGAAATATGTGATCTCTTATGGGTCACATGGGTGTTGAGTATGGCTGAGGAATTATCTCTATATTCCTGGAGGTCACCCTGTCATGATTAGGGGTGTCACATACAACTACCTGTCTGGTGTGGTGAAGTAACTATCAAAGGAAGGAGTACTGTCCAGCTGCATCCGATGCACACAGTTGCCATTATGCTGACTGCTGTCTAGGTGGTAGATCATGATGGGTACAGGGTTTGTAACATAGGGGATGACAATGCAATACTTAGCTGTCAGATTGTGGCCATACATCACACACCACACATCTGACACTAAGGCCTTTCTGTATGATGAACGCAGCACACATTGAGTTGACTATTGCTTTTAGATCATAGTCATTTGCAAACATCAATAGGCTGATGCCATCTGTGTTAGTCTGTGTGGTATAGATAACAAAGAGGGGGAGTACCTGAACCCTATATTACCGTGGCTGGCACTGGTTTGATGTGTGTGTATTAGTCAGACACCTTCTGTAGTGTTGGTTCTGCCAGCAGTCCAGTTGCCAACCACTCCCGTGACATAGGAATGTACACCTAGTTTACTGATTGTAGCTGGAACACAGTATGGGTGATGGTGTCCTATGACCTGGCATGGTCATGATATGCAGTGTGAATCAACCCTACTGTCATCTACATCTGTATCGAGTACATCAAATACGTTGATCATGGTTCATGGCCTTACCAACCAGACTCAGCAGGGTAGTTGTGCACTATTTCCCATTATCAATGGTGTCTCTCCCCTTGTGGGGTATGATAACTGTTGCTGTGCACAATTAGGGTGTGTACACAGCCTGAAATGGAGCTATGATTGAACATGATGTGTATGTGGATAGCTGAATGTTCTTACATTTATGTAGGATACACCCTGGAATGTTGACAGGTCCCATGAAAGCTGTATGTATGGCTTTAGAGAGTGCAGCTTGCACCTGCATATTCGTTATTACAGGGGCCCTGTAGTGTACATGGATATATTACTAAGTCTACCTGTTGGGGGGGGGGGGATGGGAGTGGGTTTAGATTCTCCAAGACCCTATCTGGATGAATGGGTGCTATTTCTGTAGGTGCAGTACTTCCCATGCCATAGTGGTGTGCAGCACGGCAGGTCTTGTCTTTGCCATTACGATTAATGACACAGCTATAGAATGCTCTGTGCTTGGCCTCATAACATGTGGCTGATTAGTTTCACAGTAGCTTTGTGGGGTTTTATATGGTGTATCTGCATCTTACTGAGGCTGGCCAGGGATCACCTACACTCATGTGTTTTCACTCTTGCAACAGTTACTACCTTCTGTGATACAGTTTAAAGCATGGTACCACCAGTTTGCCTTCTTGTTCGTGTTGGGTTGAATCCTGGTTCTGTTTCAATGGCACAATCACTGCACATATGTGACTGCTTAAGGTTAATTTGTATAGGATTCAGCATTTGCACATGCATTGTCCATCTGCATGGGTGTCATGACAGTCACCACTCTGCTCTTAGGAAACTTAACATTGGCATTGGAGACTAACTATGTGTAGCATACTTTTAGCCCTGTTTGTGTGACTACTGTGATCCAGGTCAGTGGGGTCGATGGAATCCAACATGCATTGAGCGCAGGTGTTGGTACATGAGGAGTATTCCCAGTTCATAATTGAATAGTTGAGAGTAGCCATTATTATGGTTCTGTCTCAGACCTACTCTTCCCCATTACAGCACATTATGACAGTTGGGAAATCCACGGCCTGGTGGGTAATCTGTCTCAAGGTGCAATTTGAATTCCACTTTGGCACAAAGGAAGTTGCTCAGCATAATGCATCTGAAGTTATGCAAGTGCAACTAGCGTGGGTGTGTAGATTCCTTCAGGAATATGGACACACCTGCGGCCCATGTGTTCCAATAAAGGGTAATGGGCAAGAGGTGAGGTATGTGTTATAACAAGGTCATGCAGGTGTGCTCTCCGGAGCACTGAAACATGTCTCAGCCACTGCACAGATATGTTCTCCATGTTAGGGATTGACATATGTGTGTCCATATAGTGTTTCTGACATGTATCATTGTGTAGCAAGAGACCTGGAGTTTATTGCTTGACTGTACCTTCACTTGGACTGTGCATGATGAAGGCACTATAGGGGAAGCATGAGCCCTAGGCAGTATCCAGATTCCCAGGGGTGACGGATGTAGGCCCTGTCTGGCAAAGCATCATGGTCTGTCAACCATGTTATCCCAGGCAGACAGATACTGGATACCCTTTGACTTGCACCACTACAATAGACAATTGTGGAATACAATCTTTCTGTCCCTGTACTGCAGTATCATTTTGGCCAATGGCAGAATGTTACCCAGGCCTTGGGACATACCTGCATGGGCTACAAGCCCTGACAGTTCCTAAATGTGTTTCCATGCAGTCCAGGCTACTGCAACATAGATCCTGCACAACAACATGGAATATGCCAGAGTCATGTGTATAGTTCAAAAGGTGGTCTGAGTGTATGGGTATGTAGCTAATCATGGCAGACGTGCAGTTGACAGTATGTATGCCCTCATATAGGTTGGTGTGTAACATAGTGCTAGAGTTTGCATTCACAAATTAGTACTGTTGGGCATGTTTCCAGCCACATGTTCTGAGGTGTGGCACAATTATGCAAACTATGTCATACAATTTGTGTATTTCAGTGTCTGTCTCTTCCAGCTTGGGGGGGTCACTTGTTTGGCCAGATACTTAGAAGCATCTGTGAATGTGTGTGATTTCTGGTAGTGTGTTTGGGTGTCCTTACTGTGTTCTGGTAAGGGTATGTGTTGGTTGTGTTAATGAGCTGCATGTGTTAACCTACATCTCATGATTGTCCAGTCCAGTCATGGCTGTAGACTGAGCTGTCTTCCAGCTCACCCCTGTAGCTGCATCCCAAGCAATGTGTGAGGTGTGCTGTTAGGTGGGTTTGGCAGTGTACATGGCATAGAGATTACAATCCCCCAGGATGGCCACATACACAAAGTTGACATTAGTAAACACCAGTAGCTGACTAGTGGGCATGCCTGTATGAGCATTCAGTACTACAAATACCAAGTACTGTATTTAGTTTACATATTGCTTATGAAAATGTTTTAGACAGTGATGCTCACATGTAAATATCTGTGTTATTAACGTGACAAAACTGGCTATTACGGAAACATTGTAGCTACCTTTAGCAGCAATCCTCCTCTGAGGAGCACATCACATCCTGGTAGTTGACTACAGATGGTGCAAGTGTCTGCAGTTCTGTTTCCTTCTCTGGGTATATACTCACATATCCACAAGGACCATGAGCTCTGCTGGGCACAGACACCCACTCTCCAAACAGAGTCATGTATCAATAGACTCTGATGCCACTATCAGCATGATCAGGATATAATCAGATAGTGTGAGCCATCACCTATAAAGTGGCTATCACACATGGGCAGCTGTCCCCTACATCTTACACTCCTACTGCAGATGTTACATTGGAGTTAAAGATGATGTGCAACCTGTTTCATTACCAGTGCTGTGCACTACCTTACATACAGTATGTGCAAGCAGCTGTTAGGTTGGCAATGAGAGGTTGGGCTACACAAACCTGGTAGTTCAACCAGTGTGTTTCTGCTCTCAATATCCACTCTATGTAGGTGTGCACATAGCCATTTGGCCCAGCCCTGCAACAAGGGTCACTACACATTTACATAACATGTACACATGCACAGTTGTTATTGCTTGCAAACGATACTAGAGAGGACCAGCCCTGTAACAAGGGTCACTACACATTTGCATAACATGTACACATGCACAGCTGTTATTGCATGCAAACGATACTAAAGAGGACCAGCCCTGTAACAAGGGTCACTACACATTTGCATAACATGTACACATGCACAGCTCTTATTGCTTGCAAATGATACTAGAGAGGTCCAGCCCTGTAACAAGGGTCACTACACATTTGCATAACATATACACATGCACAGCTGTTATTGCTTGCAAACGATACTAGAGAGGTAGATATTACATGTGTTATGTGCATAGATAGTTACCTGGCTCTTCCAATTATCTTTGCTAGCATGCTGCTAAACTGTCAGATGAATACAAATGATATGTATCCTGTTATCGAGTATTGTAATTGCCAATAGACATAACTACTGTTTGCATAACATAACAGAACTGCTATGTAGAATAGAATACAGATCTGCCTAAAATACTTTACATTACACAGTTATTGTCACAATATCCCACGACGCACACCATATTTGCACGGTAAGCCCACCTTTAACATGTTCATCTTACTTATACACCCATACATATGTTGACTGTTACAATATATCAACATATACTATCCCCTGTTATAGCACATACTTGTTGGACAAATCCTAATACTGACAGTGGCTGGAAGCGAATTGGTGGGTTCCGAGCCCATATCATCCCTTGTGGTGTATGCAGAGTTTGCCATGTGACCTACAGCAGTACCCACATAGAATAAAACAAGCATTACTATTGCTCCACAATACATTGCTACAAGATAGCTATTTCCACTATATGCATTGATTACACTGTAATTCTTACAGAACAGGTACAACATACACAGACATACTACATGTTATACATACCTTCTTAGTAATCGGAGGTGTTATTGACTAGTATAATACTCATTTTTGGTTCATCTTTCATTGTTTTGTACTGTCCTATAGGTAGATACAGATGGCTTGAATGTGTGATAAGGCAACCTTTTATAGTTACAGATCAGTAACATGTGCTATCCCGATGACCAATTGGTGTTCCTAAGTAGCTAATTGCATGCACATCAGCTGCGCTGCTACTGCCTTAGCCAATAAAATGGCTACACTGGAGTATAACTGAGTACTCCACTTGGGCGTTGTCCCTTTGCCTTACTTGTGAGGAAGACAGCGTGGAAGTACTGCTTGGAATCTATTGCAACAGCTGCATGGAGACGAACAGTAATATATTGTGTGTAATGCCTAGAGGATTTGGTCTAAATGTGAGTACTGTTGTTATATTTCTGAACATTGCTACTTGTGCAGGGTTTGTCTGTACCTAATACTTCTGCATATGTTTCAGTCTGGCCAGGTTGTTTGACCAGCTCAAGGCTGCATAGCTATGCATATAATGTTAGGGGGGTTTACAGTGTGCTTACCAGACATATTTAGTTTGGTGTTATTGTGTCAAACTGTGCTGATAATCAGTACTCGGTAACACTTCCTGGTGTATGAACCTTTCAGCCCTCTATAACAGGATTAGTTCATACAAACCATGGTACATCAGCAGCTGTTCAATTGTATAACAGCAACTATTTCACATAGGGCCATGTTAGTGTGTCTGTGTCCAGGCATGTTAAGGTTTCAGCAGATGTTGTACAGTAGTTGAATAATTGGTTATGGTATGACAGTATGCATTGATGTAATTATTTTGGTTGTGGGGTAGATGGTGGGTGTACATAGCACATGCAGGTGTGTAAGAACCCCTTTTGTACAATGTCTATATGTGTGTGGGTGTTCTTTCCCTATGTGAAAACCTATCCCTTAGCGGACTAATACTATGGTAATTGCAGGCTGATTCATTAAGGCACTGTTAAATGCTTCCTGTATAGCATGCAGGTACTGTTAGTCCTTGAATCCTGTTGGCAATAGATCGGAATGTAATAAAATTTTGCAAAATTAAACTGTCTGTGTATTTCTGTCATGGATATTTGCAGTCATTGCAGTTGTGTTGGTGACTGTGTCCATAGAACATATTTGTAATAGTGTATTGGCATATACTCTTCAAATGTTATGTTCATATTTTTTGGGGGTGGCGGAATATGTGATTGCTATGGTCCATGTTATACTCAGATATGAGCACTTCGGATGCTGTCTACAGACATGTATGTATGTGTGTGTGTATATATATATATATATATATATATATATATATATATATATATATGTGTGTGTGTGTGTGTGTGTGTATATGTATATACACACATATATATATATATATATATATATATATATATATATATATATATATATATATATATATTATTGCATACGTTTATCTGTGCCTCCATAGATGTGTAGATGTTTTTAACCTATCTATATATCTACATATATATGTAGACCTGTATATATCAGCATGTCTCTATGTATCTCTCTCTCTCTATATATATATATATATATATCTATATATGAGCATATACCTTTAATTAGGTACATGGCGGGTTGTCCTATTTCAACACATTCCTGCCTTTTGTGTTTTAACCTGTCTGCATACGCAACTGGGATAGGTACATCCCAGGTAGCTTAGTGTTAGGTTACTCTGAGGATGGAGTACATGGTTGTGGGTACTACTCCTGGAAGGTGTTAATATTTTACCTGTCAGAGTAGGCACTGGTAGGGAATGTGTGAATAATGCACATTTGTGTGGTTGTAAGCAGGTTTGCTCGCAGTCTGTGTTACGTTAAGCAAAGGTTAAACCTGTGAAGTGCTTCTCCGTTTACCATGTTTCAGCACCAGTTACTGTTGTGCAAAACCATGGAAACCTGCTTACAACTGCTTAAGAGTGTTTTATTCCACCTGCATCCAACAGCACTTATTCTGGCCTTCAAAATAACCTAACAGCCCTTGCAGGTCTTGAACCTGGGGCCATGAACACCATAGTCACTGACTTTACCACTAAGGCATCTGAAATATGTACAAATGCTATGGTGTTTAAAATATACAATGTACTACAGACATTCCTCACTACTGAAAGCAAATGTGACAGTCAGTTGGTGTACATATGTCTGATACATGTTAATGTTCATATGTTTGTGAAATTAGGTGTTGCAATGTGACATGACAGGGTGTATTATGAATGAGAAAGGTTCTTGTTTTTTGTCCTTTTTATATTGTCAAACCATTCAGCAGCTGCTTGGAAACACAATTTAATCCAGAGACTGATAAAATCCACACTGGTAAATAAATCCACACCAATAACCTCCACACTGATTAAGTGCTTTCGTCGGTAACACCAACTACATCAGAATGAACATTACACAATTAAAGACACTTAAATACCCTCCCCCACACACAGGTGCCCTGACATCACATCCTGCTATTAAAAATTGAACCACATTGCCGGTAGTAAAAATTGTATAACCAAACTATTATAAGCTTAATGAATATCACACTAAGTAAAAACAATATTGACATATTAAAACCATTTGAAAAAAAAAAATATATATATATATATATATATATATATATATATATAATCACATAAATGTGAATATGAATATATATGTATTTGTATATGCATTTTTATATGTATTTTTATATATATGTACATACTGTGAGTGCCAACAATTACACATTAATACCCATCTGAAAGAACTAACAATGTCATTTAAATATAGAACATAGCTCTAAGCTTTAAAGGGGGCATGAGACTAATACGCTCATTAAGGCCAGGATATGAACCTGCATTCAACTTAACTTGCCATTTTAATTCCAATAGCTCTAAATAATCATTTTCAGGACCACCCATAGATCTTAAATCAACATGGTCAATGGCAAAAAAACTACAAAAATTTGTAGGAGATTGTCTACATGATTATATAATGCATTTCCTTGATTCTTACTTCTAATGTCATAGCAGTGCTTGTACAATCTCTGCTTAAATGCCATTTTTGTTTTGCCCACATAAAATACATTGCAAAGCTAACACATAGCAATATATACCACCTTTTTCGAATAACAAGAAAATTTCTTGCTAGGGTAGATACGACCAAAATTCTTAATATAAATAAAATCCCCCTCCATAACAAAAGGGCATTGACCACACCTACCACATTTAAGGCATCCACTGGGATTATTCTCCCTCTTCTGCCTTTTTAAGAATGTTTTGAAACTATGATCTTTCTTATAGACAATAACTGGTTTATCTCCTAATATTTTACAAACATCTTGATCCGATAACAAAATTGGCCAAAATTTCACCAATATATTTTTGATGTCATAAAAATTCAAGGAGAAATGTAAAATACAGGCTCTTGTATAGCTGTCATTATATAGTTTGTCTCTGACCCACTTACTATTAATTCCTCTACCACTAAATAAGATTTTAACTATTACCCCATTCCGTCTTTTTACAATTACCTCATTTTTAATTTCTTGTAGAAAATTAGGGGGATATCCCCTTCTTTCGAACATGTTAATGAGTTTATCACATTCTACTTGGAAGTTGCCTTCATCTGACACAATTCTAGCAATTCTAATAAATTGTCCCTTGACTAGGGATTTTTTCTGCTGAATCGGGTGACAACTCCCAAAATGTAGTAGTGTATTAGAATATGTGGGTTTCCTGTACAATTTAGAGACAAAAGTTTTGTTTGAATAATCCTTAACTAAAGTGACATCCAAAAAATTCAATCTATCTAGGTCAGAATTTAACATTAATTCTAAAAGTTCTGTGGTATTATTAAGGTATTGAAAAAACTCATCTAGTTTGTCCTTCCCACCTTTCCACAAAAGGACTATGTCATCCAAGTATTGGCCATACAGGATCCAATGGTCATTGTAACATGAGGTCATAATAAATTCCTCCTCCCAGTGTGCCAAAACCAAGTTAGCAAACACTGGGGCACAACATGCTCCCATGGCCACCCCTTGAACCTGTTTAAAGAGGTGCCCATCGAAGCTCAGAAAATTATTTTCTAATACAAGTTCCATACAGGTCCTGATGGCGTGGTTGATGTCAAAACCAAAATCCGAATACTTACAAAGATATTCATAAAATCTTTCCAACCCCTCCTCATGTAGGATTACTGAAAATAGATCTTTGATATCCAAAGAAATCATAATAAGGTCATCAGCATACATATCTGGATGTATTCTACCTAGAAAACTTCCATGAATCCTTAATGATCCAAGGGGTCTTCTCCACTATTCCTTAAAGTTGACTGTCCACATATTTGGCCAAGCCATAAGTTTTTGATGTTTTGGCATCAACTATGGGACGTAAGGGGGGATTCTGGATAGATTTATGTATCTTTGGGATGCCAAAAATGGTGGGAGTTCTAGGGGTCTTACAATCCACATAATCATATATTTCTATATTAATCTATCGATTAAGTAACAATTCCTCAATGGTCAGATCAATATTCCTAAAAGCTAGATTCATTTCATTAATAGACACTTCACAATAAGTGTTAGTGTACAATAAATCAAGCATTTTACTGTTGTAGTCCATATTGTTCATAATTACCAGACCTATATCCAGAATCCTCCCTTACATCCCATAGTTGGTGCCAAAGCGTCAAAAACTTATGGCTTTGCCAAACATGTGGACCATCAACTGAAACGAATACTGGAGAAGACCCCATTGGATCATTAAGGATTCATGGGATTTTCTAGGTAGAATACATCCAAATATGTATGCTGATGACCTTATTATGATTACTTTGGATATCAAAGATCTATTTTAAGTAATCCCACAGGAGGAGGGGTTGGATAGATTTTATGAATATCTTTGTAAGTATTCAGATTTTGGTTTTAACATCAACCATGCCATCAGGACCTATATGGAACTTGTATTAGAAAATAATTTTCTGAGCTTCGATGGGCACCTCTTTAAACGGGTTCAAGGTGTGGCCATGGGAGCATGTTGTGCTGCAGTGTTTGCTAACTTGGTTTTGTCATACTGGGTGGAGGAATTTATTATGAATTCATGTTACAATGACCATTGGCTTCTGTATGGCTGATACTTGGATGACATAGTCCTTTTGTGGAAAGGTGGGAAGGACAAACTAAATGAGTTTTTTCAATACCTTAATAATACCACAGAATTTTTAGACTTTGCGTTAAATTCTGACCTAGATAGATTGAATTTTTTGGATGTCAATTTAGTTAAGGATTATTCAAACAAAACGTTTGTCTCGAAATTGTACAGGAAACCCACATATTCTAATAGACTACTACATTTTGGGAGTTGACACCCGATTCACCAGAAAAAATCCCTAGTCAAGGGATAATTTATTAAAATTGCTAGAATGGTGTCAGATGAAGGCGACTTCCAAGTAGAATGTGATAAACTCATTAACATGTTCGAAAGAAGGGGATATCTCCCTAATTTTCTACAAGAAATTAAAAATGAGGTAATTGTAAAATGACGGAATGGGGTAAAAGTTAAAATCTTATTTAGTGGTAGTGGAATTAATAGTTAGTGCATGTGAGATGAACTATATAATGACAGCTATACAACAGCCTGTATTTTACCTTTCTCCTTGAATTTTTATGACATCAAAAATATCAAAAATATATTGGTGAAATTTTGGCCAATTTTGTTATTGGATCAAGATGTTTGTAAAATATTAGGAGATAAACCAGTTATTGTCTATAAGTAAGATCAGAGTTTCAAAACATTCTTAGAAAGGCAGAAGAGGGAGAATAAATCCAGTGGATGCCTTAAATGTGGTAGGTGTGGTCAATGCCCTTTTGTCATGGAGGGGGATTTTATTTATATTAAGAATTTTGGTCGTATCTACCCTAGCAAGAAATTTTCTTGTTATTTGGAAAAGGTGGTATATATTGCTAAGTGTTGGCTTTGCAATGTATTTTATGTGGGCAAAACAAAAAGGGCATTTAAGCAGAGAATTTATGAGCACTGCCATGACATTAGAAGTAAGAATCAAGGAAATGCATTATATAATCATGTAGAACAATTTCCTACACATTTTTTAGGTTTTTGCCATTGACCATGTTGATTTAGGGCCTAGGGGTGGTCCTGAAGATGATTATTTAGAGCTATTGGAGTTAAAATGGCAAGTTAAGTTGAATGCAGGTTCATGTCCTGGCCTTAATGAGTGTATTAGTCTCATGCCCCTTTTAAAGCTTAGAGCTATGTTCTGTATTTAAATGGCATCATTAGTTCTTTTAGATGGGTGTTAATGTGTAATTGCTGGCACTCATAGAATGTACATATATATTTATATATATATATATATATATATATATATATATATATATATATACATATAAAAATGCATTTAAAAATACATATATATTCATATTCACATTTATGTGATTATATATATATATATATATATATATATATATATATATATATATTTATTTTTCAAATGGTTTTAATATCTCAGTATTGTTTTTACTTAGTGTGATATTCATTAAGCTTATAAAAGTTTGGTTATACAATTTTTACTACTGGCAATGTAGTTCAGTTCTTAATAGCAGGATGTGATGTCAGGGCACCTGTGTGTGGGGGAGGGTATTTAAGTGTCTTTAATTGTGTAATGTTCATTCTGATGAAGTTGGTGTTACCGACAAAAGCGCTTAATCAGTGTGGAGGTTATTGGTGTGGATTTATTTACCAGTGTGGATTTTATCAGTCTCTGGACTAAAGTGCGTTTTCAAGCAGCCGCTGAGTGATTTGTCTAGTACTGTTCTTCCTTTTGTACTTCCTGGTTTGTGTGTTCTACATTTGACTTTTTATATTGTCCCCATACTCCATGTATACCTCTCCATTTCACTTATTGGACATCCGACCTAGGCCCTCCTTAATGCATGACTGAATTACCCATCATTCCTCCCCCACCCCAATCTTCACATACACGACAACCACCCCTTCGATGGTGAATTAGGTTAATATTAATTGTTATAATACCAGAGCTGCATGTGTTTTGTGTACACTCCAATTCCTTTGGAGTGCTTCTGTGTCACGAAGTGTGTTCATAGATGTTTATATATTTGGCTACTGATGTGACTGTATAATATACACACACACATATATATATATATATATATATATATATATATATATATATATATATATTTCGTATTAATTTGTAACAGTAATACATATGTAGACTGGAATGTGTTGGTTCACAAACTACATTACATTACAATGTACACAAAGTGACCATCCCATTTGTGATCATTACAGTGAAATGCATATGGTATAAGGTATAGTCTCAAGACCGTGAAACATGTATACCCCTCAGATGGCTTAGTTTTAAGTCCCATAACTATAGTGTGCATGGTCCAGGGTTCAACACCTGCGATGCTTTACAAATGTTTTTTACTCCAGAATAAGGCTCATTTAAGGAGTTGTAAGCTTGCTTAAAAGTGTTTGTGTGACATTATAACAGCGGTTAAACACAGTTAAACAAACTTTGTAATGTATAACCTGTGCGCGCAAACATGGCCACATCCGCTAACTACTCAGGATCTATACATGTCACTGAAGTAACATCTCACTATGTGCTGACATAACATTACATTTTCTGTTGATTGTACTCTCCATCACACATGGGTTTATATGGGTGTTTCGAATGTTTATTGTACAGACAAGTTACTACCTATATATGCAAGCTGTGGTTAAGGTATACTTTTGAACATGATAAACATCCCTGCCTTTATCGGGATTGGAACCTCGAATGCACAGATACTATGTGGATGCTGTAACCATTACACTGTTGACATTAACGTTGCTTCCGCCTATTTCCTATTTAGATGATTTCTATGTGTAAGCTAGGCTAAGCAAAGGGCAGAGGCCCCCAAACTCACTGAGCTTCACGTGCAGTTGAAATAACAACACATAACAAATGTACTGTGAGACAATACATTACATTCCTAACTACATTAGGCATAGTCCCTCACTGATACACTTCAAGGGAAACCTTGTTGTGTGAATGGGTAACAGAATATACACCCCTGGCATCATGTGTCCCAGAACCATACAGCCAGGGGGTGGGGAGACTGTCCAGTTTGATAGCTGCGAGACCTGTTGTGAGAATTGAATGGTGTTGAATTGTCACATTAACATGCCCTCTTTAGATCACTAAGTGCCCCTATCACACTCCACAACCCCAGTCTTTAACAGCTTCCAGCAACTCTGCCTGGAATTGCTTTATTGTTTATGCTTAACAGAGGCTCAGTTACTTCATCAATGGTGCGGGGAAAGCCAACACACTGTAGCTATGCTTCTAATTTCCCTTGGGCAGATAGGTGGTAGGCTATCTGTGAACCTCTAAAGTGCAGGCCATCACAGCCATAATATGTGAATAAACAGACCTTCAGATCACAATATACAGTGAGAAATCACCATGTAGTCAGGAATCAGTTAAGTGCAGCAAGAACATACAAAACACTGATACTTAGTCACTCCAAAAGCCTATCTTGGAAGCTAGAAGACTTGCATAAGTTTAAGGCTTTATATTGCTTACCAGTAGGTTACCTACAGGAGAGATGAAAAACAAGCACAGATGGGGAGCATGCATGCAATGATACCATACCGGCCTATGTTTCAGCCTTAGGCTTTGGAATACTGGCCAAGACTATTGGCGCCCCATGGTGTCTTATTTAGGAGAGTCATGAAGGTGAATACCAGTTCCATAAACAGCACATTGCAGATTCAATGAGGGTTATGCTACTCAACACCAGCGGTTGTGATCAGGACATGCATTCACTCACAGTACTCCTCAGGATGGACATCAACATCTGTGCAGTAACTGAGACCTGTCTTAAGGCACCAGAGAGCACACCAGCACTACCAGACTACAACCCATACCACACATTTCAGCTACAAAACATGGACTGACACAGACATGGAGGGGCTGTATCCATATTCATCAGGGATACCTACACCTCCAGGTTAGTGGGGCAGCATGATACCTCTGAGATCATCCATGTGCAGCTAACATCTGCCACAACAGCAATGTAAACTGTGGCCTGCTACAGATCACCCTCCATAACCCAGGACCACCACTCCATCTACCTGGAGACAGTGGAGAACATGACAGTCCTAACGCACACCCAGGCATTGGTCAATGTCAACTACCATGCCATTAACTGGGAAACTTACTCCGGTACTCACTTCCAGTCCCAGCGCTTCCTTGAAGTTAACACCTCATATGCCCTGTATCAGGAAGTAACCTTCCTAACGTGGGGTGGAAACTAATAGAAGTGGTCATCACCAGCATGGGCAACAGGTGCACCACAGAGGAGGTTAACCGGTCACTGGTTAGATCTGACCGTGAACTATTCACTGTTTCCACACCCAAGCATCTCCCCCACGCACAGATACCACAGTGTATACCTTTCCTACAGCTAAATTTATACTAGTATTGACAGGGGTGGGGGGTTTCACAGCCCCCATGCTAAGAGGAAACACTGCTCAAGATACAGACAGATTTACAAATGCAGTCTATACGCACCTACACAGATGTATAGATTGTGCCATCACTGGTAAACCAAGACTCACTCCTCCTAGACGAGGTCACCAGTCTGGTAGACCTCTGCTATAAACAGGCAATACTACAGAAGTAGGACAGTGTTCCAGACAAACAGCAAATCCCACGAAGGGAAGACATCCGTGACCACTATTAGTATGATACGTAGGTCCCTCATGACATCATCCAAGGCTAACATCAGCAGGAGAATACGCAAGGATTCAAAAGATAACCACAAAGCCTTCTTTGGCTATGTCAAGGATCTATGTGGTGACACACAGATTTGCACTGTGCCGGTGAAATATAGCACAAAATATGCTGACCCTACTGATATCGCCAACATCCTTTCAGATACATTCAGTGCATACTTCACCCCCTCAAGAGCCCACAACACTACCCGAAAGGTACAGTATCCCACACATCAGAGCCACATAGGTGGAAATGGCCCTCTCTAATAGCAGAAGACAGCATCAATGGAGGCAGATGTTGTCCCAGACTGCATCTTGCAAACTGTACAAGATTACCTGACCCCCCCCCACCTAATTAAGCTTTCCTACCTCAGCCTCTCCACAGGCTACATGGCCATATAATGGTGCATGGCAATGGTTTTTCCACTCCATCAAGGTGGAATCACAACTGACCATGGTAACTACCACCCCATATGCCTGACTAGCCTGGTCTGCAATGGTATGGTTTGCATCCTCGTGGCACTCATTAACAAAGACATCGGTAACCTCCAAACACTTGACCCAAACCAGGTCAGCTTGGTTGAGTGCAGGTCATGCCTACCGTACCTGTTTGACGTCTTACATACAGTCACCAAGACGTTAGATGATGGGGGAGGTAGTTCACACATACTACCTGGACCTTGCCAAGGCTTTTGACACCATGCCCCACTCAGGTATTACTGATAAACACACCAGCCTGTACATACACCCATACATTACAGGTTGGGTTGCCAACGGACTTACACACAGAGCCCACATGGTATGACTAGCAGTCTCCAGGTCCAACTCTTGACCAGTCATGACTGGTGTCCCACAGGACTCAGTCCTGGGAGCCCTACTGTTTGGCATATACATCTCAGAGGTACAGGCAAACACGGGTAGACTACAGAAGACCATGTTTGGCAATGACTGCAAATTGGGAGCCATGATTTATAGTCCAGCTGACACAGACATCCCTCAAAGGGCCTCACAGAGAACATCACAGTGTATCAACGTCACGGCCTCCAGCCAAGTGCCACTAACTGCATGGTCATTCCATTGTGGAATTGGCACCCACATATTAACACATAAAAGGCAGCCACTTTAATATGGACAAGGTAATTGAGTATCTGGGGACTAAGGTAGATAGTGATCTCCCCTTTCACAATCATATCTCCACAGTAGTTAGGACTTCCTTCTATGTAGGCCATCTGATTACGACAGGATTGTCATCTAGACATACTGGGGTTATAGTGCCCCTTTACTCATTACTTATCAGTCCCATCATAGGGTATAATAACCCCTTGTAGGATGTACCTCAGAAGACACTTCCAACAGCTGGGTGGTCCATGAATGTACCTTGCCAAGGGGAATACTTGGCCTCCAACATATGGCCTATGCAGCCAGACTGAATAAACTCCTGCTTTACTCAGTGGCATCTTGTTTACCCAGAGATGATCTCCGCTGGCCAACACAGTCATGTCAAACTCAGGCTTGATGGATATGCTCCACCTATGGGAATCCATGTCACAGTGAGCCGCACACTGTAATGAGCCGAACCTTGCCACAACAATAACTGGAAGATGCTGGAGGGACAGCTTCCTGCCACAGACACTCCCCATACTTTGGAACAACATCCCTGACTACATTATACAGAGCCCCTCACTAACACTCTGCAAGAGAAATCTTGAAGAGTGGATGGGGAACAGTAGATGCACACCAGGGATCCCACCATTGGCTCTCCTCCACAGAGGGACAGTTAATGAATCAATGGGGTGGCAAAAGCTGACATATTTTGGCTGGGTTTATGAATGGCTCTGGCAGTTGGCCAAGTACCTACCTATGAATCTATACATACAGTATTTGCAAATGCTGATAGCTTAATTTACTTTTCAGGTGTTGACTTATCTTGTGCCAATGGCAGTTGTGTGTGCAATAGCTGAGGACTGCCTATGTAGGATGCACACAGTAGACTGCCTATACATGACAATTTACAGGTAGTCTTGTGTGTGTGCCATCCATTTTTACAGTGTGTGCAGGTGGAGAAAGGTGTCAGTCCCTAGGTGCCTACACTGTCAGTGTGTGTACTATACATTTCCTCTTTGCCAAGGCATGGGCATACTGGACATGCCTCCGTCTGCCTACTGGGGCTGGCTCAGGGTGTTCATGGTTTGAGTACCTCTGTGCCAATGGGGCCCTTGGCAATGGTGGTGGGTTGTGAGGGCCTTCACCATTCTGTCCCTGCTGCAGCTCTTTCCGCAGGACCATATTGTGTAGCATGGCACACACTATGAAGATGTGGGCACTGCCTGTAGAGTACTGCAAGGCTCCACCAGATATGTCCAAGCAACAGAACCGTGATTTCAGTATACCAAACACACACTTTATGATGATTCTGGTTTGTGTGTGTGCCTCATTATGGTGATCCTGCATGGGTGTGTGTGCATTTATGATGGGAATCATCATCCACAGTTCCAGTGTATAGCCAGCATCCCTCACCAGGTGGCCATTTGGGATGTCCCCCCTGGTAAATAACTTATACAGCTGTGAGGCATGCCAGATGTGGGAGTCATGATAGCTTCCAGGGCTGCCAGCACACACATCCATAATAATGTCCTGGGCATTGCACATGACCTGGCAGTTGATGGAGGGTTATCCCTTGCAGTTTATGTAGCGTCTACCCAGCACACCGGGTGGTGACTTGATGTGTATGTGCGTGCAGTCTATTAAACTCAGTACCTCCGGGTATTCTGCTACACGGTGAAAGAGACGCATATTGCTGGCCAACTCCTCCTGCATTTGTGGGAACTATATGTGCTCATTGGCATGTGGTATCATGGCATGCAGGAACTGGTGTAATACCCAGAATGCTGATGCCTGTGACATCCCCATGATATCCCAGTTGGTCTTTGAAAGGTACCTGTAGCTAGTATTCTCAGACTTACACATACCTTCATATCCACTGGAATGGGTTCCCCTCTGTTTGTTCTGGCTCTGAGGTGTGGCCTTTACAGCTCCACACGTTGCTGTAGGATGTCCCTGTCCACTCTGTAACACTATCTCCAGATCATGAAGCCCCTGGTAGGTTACCCTGGGTCTGAACATTCTCCTCCTCCTCTGGTGCCTGAGGTGGTCGTGTGCATCATCCTCCACACCACCTTCAGTCTCCAACACATGCTGGTGGATCAAAGCTATGGCAGCCCCTAACATGTACATAATAAAAGTTTGCCGTCTGTATACACCACTGGTGCAAAGTGTATGGGAATACACAAATGTGTGTGAGGTGCTTTCACACTTTATAGTATTGTGCTATGGATGCTGCTGATGTCAGTGGGTGTGTATGAGCTATTCCAGCTGCAGCGTGTCTTAATTATGGGTTTTGCAATGAGTACTGCAAGTGTGGGACCTTTACTGTGGAGATCTACTTGCCTGCCTTGATTAATCTGTTGCCCTAAAATTCACTTTTAGACCAGGATCCCCTACCATTATCAGGAATGCATCCACCTGTTTGTAATTTCCCTACTCAGTCATGGCAAAATGTGCCTTGTAGCTGATATACTGCAAATCGGCTTTGTTCTGCTTTGACACTTTGCTGTTTTCTTTGCAGTACAGCCCCTCCACTTTCCTGTTCTGCAGGTAGCTGCCTGTAGCCTTGTTAGCTGTTGTCAATGGCCCACTGTAGGCTCCTAAGTGTTAATTAGTCATTTGTACTCCAATTCCACTGCTGCAGCATTTCCTTATTTATTTCCTATATTCTTCCAGTTTCAGCTGCAGTGCGTGCCGCTCATACCCGTTTACCGGGTTTACGCGTGTTTTCATCTCCATTCACATGCATACTTGGTTACCTTGTGTACTCTCAGCTAAGCATAGCTATGGCCAATTCGACACACCCCTATCCTGCAGCTTTGCCTAGCTGGGGGTAAACCGGTTTAGCAATGCTCCAATCTGCCTACAGCAATGGCGACACACTCCTCTCTTGATGTCATCTTTATCTCAAGGGCACACCTCGGTGTTATAACGCTATGCTGTGAGGTGCATCCTTACACCTGCGGGGAATCTGCAATTCACTATTACTCCTCTCATTTGCATGGCATTACTTACTAATTCCTGGCTACTGCACATAACACTGTCACTGCCCCTTAGCAACCCTTGTGCCATAGTATGGTGTAGCATGCCTGCCATTGACTATTATGGGGAAATCGTGATATGTGTTTCATTGCGGTTTTGTTCTATATTTTTATATATTCCTTGAGATCCCCTTTGCGCACCACTGCCTTGCGCTTCCATGTCACGATAGTGTGACTATATATATTAAATGTTAATTTTATATTTAGTACATATTTTTTTATGCCAATGGCTATATATTTAGCCATTGGCATATATTAACAATATAATACATGTGTTTGGTCTGCTGTCATGGCTCCGATTTTATGTTTGCAAAAATGTAAATTGTTTTCTGCAGTTTACATTTCTGCATGCTTACACTACACCTGCACCACTTCCTGAATCGCTACATACCCTCATTTGCATGCTACACTGTTGCACATGGGGTAATTAGCATACAAGGCTTGGGAGTTGTGTGGGCGTAGAGTATGCAGGTAGTGCACATGGAAACAGCTCCTACCTGAATTGCTCGGTGGCCATATTTGCTGTTAGAATGCTGATGCTACGCCTGCACCTGGCGCAAGCTTCATGAATCCTGTGGAGTATCTTCCCCAGCAGCCTTAATACTTGAACGTATTTATCAGAACAGTGTACAGTTTAGTTTTATTTAAGGTAGTCAGTGCACTTTTTCTTGGGGCTAAAAGGGTATAGATCTAAGAAAAGAATAGACAGCAATTGGTATAAATTGCAGCAAAGGCTATAACATCCACTTTAACAGGGGGAACTTTCATTTTAGATTAGGTAATGGCTGTGGGTGCAAATGTCAATTAGGGGCCATTGGTCATATCTGGACGGTTACATGGATGAGATTTTTCATAAAATGTATTTAGTTTTTTTGACTGAGGGTTTTCATTAAAGCAAAAAGTGTTTAACTTGCTACATAGATTTAAATGGAGATAGGAAGACATAATGGTATGAAATAATCAGCCTGCCAAACAATGTATCCATTTAAGGCAAAAGCTGTAAATGCATGTTTATATTAGGTGGGAACAATAGCTTTTTAACATAATGGCTATGCTGTCCATAATATTTTGGAATGTAAATGGCCTTACAGGTACAGAAAAAAAGGAAAGAATATTGAGTTATATTAAGAAATTCAGAAGGGAAACAGCAGTGCTGCAGGAGATACATTTTGAAAAAAACATGAGCATGTGCATTTGACAAAGAAAGGATTTCAGGATTAATGTTCAGCAGAATATCAGGGACAAAGGAAAACAGAACAGGGGGCAATAATAACGATTGCTAGAGGGTCTCCAGTACTGATAAAAGAGGAAAAGGGACAGTCATGGTAAATTTATGGCAGTAAGGGGCTTTAGCAAGGGAGGAGGATTATACTGGGATGTATTTACATTCCACCAAAGACTGCTGTTATGGAACTAAATACATTTTTGGTAGAAATAATCAGCTTTCAGCAGGGAATATTACTTATAGGTGTTCTGCAATAATGATGATGTATCTGGGAACCTAGAAGGGAATATATAACAAAAGGGGGTACATTTCTGAAGAAATTTATGAAAATATTTGGTATGGAAGATGTAGGAACTCAAACAAAATTTACGTATTATTCCCTAAGGTACAGTAACTGGGCTTGACTGGATATAATTTATGTTTCACAGGAGCTTCAACATCTAATTGAAAACTTTGACATACATCCAATAACTATTTCAGATTATGTACTAATAAAAACTAAGATATAAAAGCAGAGTAATGAAATAAAGTAAAGATTTTGATTTCAGACTACCATCTAGATGTGTCTCTTCAAATGCATTCCTAACACAGGAAAAGGTACATTTTTGTCTGGAAACTTTCCTGATATTCTCCAGTGAATCTGAAATTTAAGTCAGAGAAAATCTCAAGATTCTAGGGATCAACAAAATTGGAAATTTAAAAAACCCAGAGGATAAGAATGTTGGGTTCACATGTTTTTTAAAACCACTGAATTTTTCTTACATGTAACCTGGCACAAAGAATCATGAGAATGACACAAATTCAGTGGTTTTAAAAAACATGTGAACCCAACATTCTTATCCTCTGGGTTTTTTAAATTTCCAATTTTGTTGTTTTTTTTTATTAAAAAAGAACTGCATTGACAGAGGAAATAATACACCTCAATTTCAGTTTGGAGAGCAGATTCTTTGGGGGTAAAGCCAATGAGCTCGTTCAGACAGACCAAAGCACATATATGTCAAACAGGTGTTAGCTATGATCCATGCTACAGAATCTCTTCATGGTCTGTGGTCCCCAGGACTATTACAGAGGATTGTAGACAATGCTACAATTATGTTTTATATATAAACAAACTGGGGACACCAGGTCTTACTAACTGTTTAGGCCAGCCATGATGGCCTATTATTTAGCTCTATTTAGCTGTACAGCATTGCAGAGCATTCCAGGCATCTGACACACTGTTATGGCAAAATTTAGTGGCAGACAAGCTGAGCACAATGAGAACAGACTATCACAAATGGAAATTGAATGAGTGGATCTTCCAGGAATGGTTCTGTTTCACCTCCTTTCAAAACAGGTAAATTCTGCACCAGGACTCCTTGCAGGCAGGCCTGGAAAAATAGAAGCTTTTTCATTCCAGTGATCCAGAATGTTCCTGTATGCATTTCTACCCTTTCCACTAATATCCAGGGTCATTCTAAAGATTCAGAAGGATACTTCACAAATTATTGTGGTGACTCCTTTCTGGCCCAGGCAACATTGGTTCTCCCTTCTTATAGAATTTACCAGGTGCAATTACCACAGGCTTCCTCACAGATTGGTCCTACTCATGCAAGACAGAATAAATGTGATATATCCTAGTCTCAAATAACTTCAAGTGGCTGCCTAGATGTTTCAGTTCTTATACCTTTCAGGTACCTTTATCTTGAGTGCGTACAGCAGGTACTAAAGAAGGCAAAAGAATCCCGCTACTAAGAAATGGTATGTTAAGCAGTGGAAGACATTTTCTAGTTGGTGTCATGGCCATAATCAGGGTCCAGTCTGGTATTATTACTTATAATTCTCAAGCATTTGTATAGTTATTTTCCTATGACCTGTTGAGTCTTTTACCAAGGAATATTTATCAGCAATTTCAGCATGTCTGCCAATGGGATCCTCTACTACGTTTTAGACTTTCCTCAACTGTTCTAAAAAGAGATTTTTCTGTTGATATGTAAGATCACCTGTTATTTAGGTGACACTTAATTGGGATCTTAACTTTTCACTGGGAATTTTATTTCTGTCTACATTTGAACCAACTATTCTAGATATTTTTTGGTTAAATATTGGGTAGACTAACTGGTTTATTACTCTGACATATGCAAAAGCATATCTAGGTTGCAACCATTCATGTTTGGTTAACTCTTTTGCTCTTCCTTGCATATAAGTTTGTCTGTAGAAAAAAATCCCCCATATATGCCCTTACCCCTTTCAGAGTGTACCTTGAATGGAGCCATCTATGCCCTTTATTTCTTTCAGAATCTGAATGACAAGGAGAATAGATTCTATATTCACTGGCCATGCTTTTGCTACTCTGATATTATTTATTCGGTACTAAATTCTTTAGGAAACCTAAACAGATATGGAATCCCTAGTATAGGACTGGAAAAAGATAAGCTGTGTCAATAAAGACCAGTCCAGTTGGATGATCCATACTACATATTTTCTTCTTTTTCTTGCCATAATTAAACATTCCAGGCAAAATTAAGGCACATTCTGATACAGCCTAGTTTTCTTTTATGGCATATTGGAATAGTGTGGCTTTTAGAAGCATTCTATACAACTGCATGGTCCTATTTGCATACTTTTTTATAAAGCATTGCACACTGTATTCCTTTTCCTGATCCATGACTTGTTTTGCTAGGACCATCACTAGTCTCTGCATCTATAAACACCTTTGTGAAACACTACAAACTAGATAAGATTGCCAGATCTAGTTCATGCATTAACCCCACAGTACTTTGGGAGATTCTTTCATAGAGAAACCAAAGATGTTGAATTTAGGAATTTGTTCACAAAGTGACAGAGATGAAAAAGTCAGTGTTATTTACAAAAGTTATGCACTTAATGTAACATTAAACCTGCTTACCAGCCATGTGCTCTGCCTTTACAGAGTTACTTTTCCACTGTTCCATACTGAACAGTGATGGCCTCACTTGGCATTTTTTGATTGGCTCATATACCACAATTACAGCCAATTGGCATTGGAGTCTATGAGCCAATCTGATAACTTATTCTAACATAAAGTGAGCCAATGAGAAGGCACACAGAAACCATCCAATTGCATGCCACTACAGTTTTCGCAGCACTGTTATACTTTCAAAAAGTGTATTGCAGGTCACTGAGGTTTAATTTTAATTTGCAACTAAGCAAGAAAATTTATTTGATCATTGTAGGGATAGATGGATGAGCCAAAGCTACCAAGTGGACCTCTTGGGAGTTGCTGTGGCCAGGGTTTGTGCAGGGTACTACACAGACCTAACCTGACCTGACCTGAGAAACAAAAGAGCTGTAAACTTGGTCTCATATTTCAAAAGGGCTATGTTTTGTTTTCTGCATGTAGGACAGTTATTGTACTCCTGCTGCTGGGCTCTTAGCTGCCTCTGGAAGCAACCATTTACTGGATAATCATGGTGGCATGGCTGATGCTTTTCGATTTTTTTAAATCTTGATCCTGCCCGTCTTCTCTACAGCATAGATGGTTATAAACTTAGAGATCTGCAGTGACAAGTGACTTAACACGTGGCTACATTATAACAAGATACCTAGTGAATAAAAATGTGAGCTATTTAATGTTAACACTTACTGAAATAGCTGGCAGTAGATTCTTGTACTGTTTAGGACCCATTTTTCTGGTGGATGGAACTGCATGTAGGGTAATCACAAATTGTTAGATTTTGTATAAGATAGCACGCAGCTACATGCAGCTACAATAAAGGAAATTAAAAGAATCATATCCTGTAAGTGTGATCAGAGAAAGATAATGCAGGCAGTTATTATTTGATATTGATGACAACATCAAGAAGTTAATGGTAGATTTTAATTTAGAATCGGTAATTACTTACATAGAAAAATGTGCATCCTAGAAAAAGTAAAAAAAAGAAGTAAAAATATTAATGTAAACATAGATCTATTGCAAGTTGTTTAAGTATAGTATAAAGAGATAACTCACTTTTAACACTATCAGAGGATACAGAAAGTAGTTTTAAAGTGAGTACTAAGAGTGAAGATAATGTAAAACTACTATAAAACTGGGATCAGATAAAATCCCAGTTTCAAAATATAATGAATTTTGGAATAGGCAAATATGATGCAAATGGAAAAGGATGTAGTGATGGTTATTCATTTTGGCTAAAAACAGGGATGTGATTAGTGGCAAAGAGGCTGGAACAGCTACAGGTTTAGGCTTGGAGAGAGCAGACAACATTGAGCCACCCATCCTAGAGGTGGGGAGGCAGCCTAGGCTGCATTATTGTAGATAAAAAAAGAGTCTATTATAGCCAGAAAAAGAAGAGCAAATGATGAAAATGGTTGCAGTATCTCAGAACCAGGATAGGAAGAGGGGAAGTAACAGGAAGGGGTGAGTGAAAGAATTCAAATGTAACAGAAAAAGAGAATCAAAACTGAAGGAGGGTAGATCGGCATTTTTATATATCCACTACAGACTCGAAAGCCATTCAAAAAAGCATCCAAGACGCTATACTGAAAAGTTGCAAAAGAAGCAGTTCGTTACAACGGTTAAGACAAAGATTACTGATCCAATGAGCCAAGTTAAAAGAAGCACACCAGCATGTATTGGCCCTAGACAAGTAATTGTAGTGGATGAGGTGGTGCAAACTTTTCCAAGGCAGAAGGAGTGAAAAATAATAGAAAGAGAGCTTTCATGATAAGCCGTTATGATGCGGAACCTGATTATTACATGGCACCGTCTGGAGAGATAAGAGTCAGGAGCTAATTCAGATGACAGCACTGAATCAGAAACTCAGAATGTTTATGCAGTTTGTTCAAAGAATACAGAAGGAAAGATGAAGAAAAATGTTGTGTTCCTCTTAGAAGACAGCTGTAAGAACGGGACAAACGATGGTTAGTCCCTCAAGACAACCACCATTTCCAATTCTTCAGGTAAATATAGAAAATAAAAAAGAAACTGCAATATCAGGGAAAAAGGCAACTGGTAATGAAAAAGACTACTAATGTTATAATCCCAGACTACCAAATTCAGATTAATGGGATGAACCTCTCACTCGCCTAACTTTAACCTGTAAATGTCAGTGCTGCTCAATTCTCCAGACTGATACTGTCTGTCATACAGTTAGTGTTAAGATTTTTTTTCATGCATCCATTATAAAAAATCCTGAATCATATCATTCATCAAAATGACTTTCTATATATATATATATATATATATATATATATATATATATATATATATATATATGTATGTATATGTATATATATATATATATATATATATATATATATATATATATGTATGTATATGTATATATATATATATATATATATATATATATATATATATATATATAAAATAACACATTATGTTCATCATATTGATCATGGTTTCAGTAGCTTTAGCTATATGGGTTATATCCTGTCAAAAATATAATAGACAGCCAGCTTTCAATGCTTCAGGGCACCTTCAACACACCCAAACTGACAGGCCAATCAAAATAAGCAGATTAAAAGACAAGTCCTGGTGTGAAGCCCTTCACAGCTTTACTGCCTCCAAAGAGTGCACTCCTCTGAGACTTTTGAGGATCGATGGTCAGCTTGGTTCTCTTCCTTTGTTAGGCCGATAAGTTCCCTTAGGGGAGAAGTCTGCCATTTTCTAAATATTGTTTGTGTTTTATCACTTTCCTCTTCAGGAAAGTTATTTTAAAGCTAGGAGTTTTGTTTTTTTTAACAGACTGAAACAAGGTCATATTGTTTTTTTAAACTGAAGTACTATTTTTTTCTGTCAATTTAAAAGTTGTGTAAAATAACTGAAAACCAGTTTTTGTGGAGAAATTCTGCTTATTGTACATTTTCTTTATGACAAAGTGTTTTAAATGCTTTTTACTGTGTTTTTCTGTAAAAAGGTTACTTTTACAGACTTGTAGCTTTTACCTGCATTTCTTGCTCATCTTCCCAGGGAAATAGGCACCATTTTGGCATGGACATGGAAGAAGCTGCTAGCCCCACAGTCGGTTCTTCTTCCAGTCTTTGCAGGCTAGCAATTTGCCCCAGCCACAGGTGGGTGACTCTGGTGTGGCCATTTGTTGCACTGCAGATCACTCATCTTTTATCCCATATCCCTCTGGTGTATCACCAACAGCCACTATGGACCAGGGGTTAGCCATGTCCTTTGCAGCTGTTGGGGGTCCCCAAATTGGGCAAAGGAGATATACTCTTGTCAGTCCTGAGAAAGGGAACAGGAAATCTTCCCATCTGTGTCAGAATGCTGTGCCATTCCCTAGGGAAGCTCCTGCTGCCATTAATAACATGGTTGGCCCCATTTTTCTTGTCAAAAAGAAATAGAAACTAGTATGTGTCTACTCCTTCTCAAATCTCCTTAGACCAGAGTAGTTTACTGGATCTGGCTCAGGGTTTAATTCAGGATAAAGCAGTTTTTGGTAAACAAAGGAGAGACTGAGGGATACCTCTTATCCTGAAGAGATTCAAGATCCTGTATCTGAAAAGGAAGCTGAAGGTACAGATACAGGTTTTTTTCCTCATTTTTCTGAATCAGACTCAGAGGAGAGCTCATTTTCTGATTCTCTCTGTGGGGGTGGAGAGGTCTCTTTCCTTGAGACTATTACTAGAATGAATCAGTGTTTCCAGTGGAAAAACACTGACGTTTCTCAGTCCCTCAGAAAATACTATGAACTGTTACAGAAGGAATTTCCAAAACCTACTCCCAGTCCTCTTGTTCTGTCTGTTTTGGAAGATATGTGTGTTATTGCCTTCAGTTTTCCTGATAGTCAGCCAGCTAACCCTAAAAAGGCAGATAGGATGTATAAAGTTCCTAAGTTTTTACACACTGCTCCTAAACCTCACTCAACAGATATTTTAGTTGATCCCACTGCTGCTAAACACTTAGCTAATTTCAATACTACTTTTTCAGATAATGGACACATTAACGACAAGGATGAAAAAAAGTGTATACTTCTGCAGCTTTGGTTTTCAGAATTTTGGTTTGTCAGCTCATATGTTAAAGTTTATTCTGACTATTTGAAAATGTATGAGGAATGCTTCATCTGCAGTTTCTTCTTGTGAATAAAATCTGCTTAAAATAGTTCAGTTTCTTCTGTTTCACATGTCACTACTCATTGTTTACAGTGTGTGTATGACTCTGTTGATACTTCTTCCAGGGCTATGGCCACTGGTACTGTTTTGAAGAGGTTTGCATGGCTGCACCCTCCCAGATGATGTTAAAAATAAGATTTTAAATCCAACAGTTGGATAGAGATTTCATTTTTGGCTCTTCAGCTGCATAGGTGATCAAAATGTGTGATGAAAGGGGAAAGCTAATCTAGGGAATTTCAAAATTTATCAGCCCTCCTTTTCCAAATATACTAATGGATTCTCTAACTGTAATGAATCAAAATGCATTTTCAAGAGAACCAGTGTCTCCTTCCCACCCAGCACCTTTTTTTCTTCCAGAAATTTTGAATCTTAATTTTCTCTTTGACAAAAGATAGTTTTAGAAAAATGGGTATTGCAGATCATTCATCAGGGTTACAGATAGTGGTGGAGGGAAATGTATCCTTTCCAGGGGGTCATTCATTATCCTCCAGAACAGAATCTTTTATTTCCATCAGTTCTTCATGACATGCTATTCCCAAGTGTGGAAGGTTTGTTTTATTCAAAGATGTTCTTAGTGCCAAACAAAGAAAATGCTTGGAGACCAGTTCTGGATCTTTCTTTCCTATAGTTCCCAAATTCAAAATGATGTCACTTAACAACCTGTTACATATTTTTCCCCATTCAAGTTTCCTTGTAACACTAGATTTAAAAGAAGCTTATCATCATATCCATATTCATCAGGATTTCAGATGTTTCTTAAGGTTTTGTGAATTTGGATAACATAATTTCTCTGCTTTACCATTGAACTATCCACTTCACCAAGCGTGCACAGGGTTTCCACATTTTTCCATAGCTAGATGACTGACTTATCTTTGCAGAGTATTTTCAAAGTGTCAGGAATCTCTCTGTCTCTCTTGGATGAGAGATCGCTTACCCAAGCTGAGATTACAAGAGAACATTCAAAGATCTATCTTATTATGTTAAGTCATTTTCCCTCACGGAAATATGCCATGATCTCCCCCATTCTAAAACAAGACAAAGATTCCAAATTATGTTCTTCCTATCATCCCATTTCTCTATAAAATATTGATTATGAAATTTTCACATCAATTCTTGCGAAAAAATTAAATCAGTTGATGACAAACCTAATAGAGGATGACCAAACAGTTTTTATTTTAAACAGGAAAGTTCAAGATAATGTTATTAGACTCTTCTCTTTAACTGATTTTGCAAATAAAAAGAAAAAAACTTTCAGTCATTAGCTTGGAATTAGACAAAGCATTTGATTCTATAAATTGGTAGTATTTGTTCAAAGTTCTCAAAGAGTATAATTTATTTTCTGATTTTATAGAACTAATAAGTAGGTTATATGAGAATTCAATATAATACATTAACACTGGTGCACTTCTGTCAGGCCCTTTAAAAATTTTGACAGGTACAAAATACAGTTATCCTTTCTCACCCTTATTATTTGCTTTGTCAATAGAACCTTTTGCAAATTTCATAAAAAAATCCGAATATAAATGGTTTTATTGTAAATAAAAAATATTGTTCCGAACTACAGCTTTTTGCTGATGATATTTTATTGACAATTGGGGATATATACTTTTCTATAGAACATATTATATACTCAATGCAAGTCTTCGAGAAAATTTCATGCTTAAGATTTAATCATAACAAAACTGAAACATTATTAATAAATAAAAAATAAGTATTGCATTAGGAAGACATAATGAATTTAACTAGGAAAATGAAAAGTTTAAATATTTAGGTGTGACTATAAAATCTAATTGGAAGGAATCCATAAAAATAAACTATAAGAATTTAGCTGACACAATTTAAAAACAATTGGAGAACTGGAATAAAATGCTTTTCACTATAGAAGAGAGAGTATCATTGATAAAGATGATTATTCTGCCAAAAATGTTATTCTTCTTACAGGCTGTAATAGCCTCTCCTTCAAAAAAGCTAATGAAACAAACTCCTTACTGGTTAAATTTTTATGGTATCCCCAAAAACCTAGAATAGGTTAAGCATGGCATTGCAGAAACTAGGATGATGGAGAATAGCTTTTCCAAATCTTGAGTTATACATAGAATCAGTTATTCTTAATTTAATGAGTCAATGGTTAAAAACTAACTAGATTTCTAACTGGAAAAGCATACATAAATCTATTTTACTTTCTAACAATAATACAGAAATGAATAACAGCATTTTCTCAGATACTAATAGAATATATTTAGTTGTAAAATATTCTATTTATAACACCAAGAAAATGTCAATTTTACTCATTTCATTAACTATATTTTAAGCAACTTTAAGAAAATAATGCATAGTAACTACCTTATAAAAAATATTTTTAATGTTCCCAATTGTGTTCACAAAAGGGTGTATTGACTCATTTAATATAAATAAAAATAAAAGAAATGAAAGAGAATGGTTTAAAGTTTTGGGATCAAATTTTTAAACAATAATAACATATATGAGTCAAATTTTTTATGGCTAGATATAACATAAATCAGAATGTTGTTGTTGCTGTTGTGTCTTTTGGCTTTTCCCAGTTAGGGGTCGCCACAGCGGAACTCCAGACTGCTAATGATTGGCAGTAGATTTTTACGTACCGAGTTGCCAGCCCTGACGCACAACCTTCAATGAAGGTACGCCCATTCATGCATGTCTCCAGACAGAAGACGCTCCAGCTGAGAATCGAACGGGACAGCGTCTTACTGTGAGGTGACAGTGCTACCGCAGCACCACCAGCGCAGTTATAACATAAATCAGAATAATTGGCTAAATATACAAATATTTAGAGAATATATTGCTAATGAGTTAAAATTAAGTCTAAACTCAAATTCAAGATCACTCCCTAAGACATTCCCCGGGATTCATGAAGCTTGCGCCAGGTGCAGGCATAACATCGGCATTGAAACACCAAATATGACTGCCGAGCTATTCAGGTACAAACTATTTCCATGTGCACTACCTGTGTACGCTATGCCCGCACAACTCCCGAGCCCTGTATGCTAATTACCCCATGTGCAGCAGTGTAGCATGCAAACGAAGGTATGTAGTGATTCAGGAAGTGGTGCAGGCATAGTGTAAGCATGCAGAAATGTAAACCATAGAAAATGGTTTATATTTTTGCAAACATAAAATCGGCACCATGACAGCCAACCAAACACATGTATTATATTGTTAATATATGCCAATGGCTGAATATATAGCCATTGACATAAAAAAATGTGCAAAATATAAAATTAACATTTAATATATATAGCACTCTCGCGATGTGGAAGCGAAGGGCAATGGTACGTAAAGGGGATTTCAAGGAATATATTAAAATTGTGAATATAACCACAATGAAACACATATCACAATTTCTCCATAATAGTCAATGGCAGGCATGCTACACCATACTATGGCACAAGGGTTGCTAAGAGGCAGTGGCAGTGTTATGTGCAGTAGCTAGGAATTAGTAGGCAATGCCATGCAAATGAGAGGAGTAATAGTGAATCACAGATTCCCCGCAGGTGTAAAGATGCACATCACATAATAGCGTTATAACACCGAGGTGTGCCATTGAGATGAAGATGACATCAAGAGAGGGGTGTGTCACCATTGCTGTAAGCAAATTGGAGCATTGCTAAACCAGTTTGCCCCTAGCTAGGCAAAGCTGCTGGACAGGGGTGTGTCAAATTGGCCATAGCTATGCTTAGCTGAAAGTACACAAGGTAAAATAGTATGCATATAAATGGAGATAAAAACGAGCGTAAGCTCGGTAAACAGGTTTGCACGGCACGCACTGCAACTGAAACAGGACAGATATAGGAAAGAAATAAGGAAATGCTGCAGCAGTGAAATTGGGGTACAAATGACTAATTAACACCTAGGAGCCTACAGTGGGCCATTGACAACAGCTAACAAGGCTGCAAGCAGCTACCTGCAGAACAGGAAAGGGGAGGGGCTGTACTGCAAAGAAAACAGTAAAGTGTCACAGCAGAAGAAAGCCGATTTGCAGTATATTAGCTACAGGGCACATTTTGCCATGACTGGGTAGGGAAAGTACAAAACAAGAAAGACGGCAGGTGGATGCATGCCTGATAATGGGAGGGGATCCAAGTTTAAAAGTAAATTAAAGGGCAACAGATTAATCAAGGCAGGCAAGTAGATCTAAACAGTAAAGGCTCCACACTTGCAGTACTCAATGCAAAACCCTTAATGAAGACATGCTGCAGCTAGAATAGCTCATACACACCCACTGACATCAGCAGCATCCATAGCACAATAGTATAAAGTGTGAAAGCACCTCACACACATTTGTATATTCCCATACACTCTGCACCAGTGGTGTATACATATGGGGAACTTTTAGTATGTACATGTTACCGGCTGCCATAGCTTTGATCCACCATCATATGTTGGAGACTGAAGGTGGTGTGGAGGATGATGCACATGACCACCTCAGGCCCCAGAGGAGAAGGCGAGTGTTCAGACCCAGGGTAATCTACCAGGGGCTACATGATCTGGAGATAGTAGAGCATTACAGGGTGGGCAGGGACATCCTACAGCAACTTGTGGAGCTGTGCCGGCCACGCATCAGAGCCAAAACAAACAGAGCGGAACCCATCCCAGTGGATACGAAGGTATGTGTAATCCTGAGAATACTAGCTACAGGTACCTTTCAAAGGCCAACTGGGGATATCATGGGGATCTCGCAGGCATCAGCATCCAGGGTACTTCACCAGTTCCTGTATGTCATGCTACCACATGCAATGAGCACATATACTTCCCACAAATGCAGGAGGAGTTGGCCAGCAATATGCGTCTTTTCCACCATGTGGCAAAATACCCAGAGGTACTGGGTACAATAGACTGCACACACACATACACATCGTTACCACCTGGTGAGCAGGATAGGCACTAAATAAACCACAAGGGATGCCCCTCCATCAACTGCCAGGTCATGTGCAATGACCAGGGCATTATGATGGATGGATGTGCTGGCAGCCCTGGAAGCTATCACAACTCCCACATCTGACATGCCTCACAGCTGTATCAGTTATTTGCCAGGGGGGGCATCCCAAATGGCCACCTGGTGAGGGATGCTGACTATGCACTGGAACTATGGATGATGACTCCCTTCAGAAATGCACACACTCCCATACAGGAACACCATAATGAGGCACATGCACAAACCAGAATCATCATAGAGCGTGTGTTTGGGATGAGGAAATCATGGTTCCGTTGCTTGGACATATCTGGTGGAGCCTTGCAGTACTCTCCAAGCACATGTGCCCACATCTTCATAGTGTGTGCCTTGCTACACAATATGGTCCTGCGGAAACAGCTGCAGCAGGGACAGAATGGTGAAGGCCCTCACAGCCCACCACCATTGCCAAGGGCCCCACAGGCACAGAGGTACTCAGACCACGAACACCCTGAGCCAGCCCTAGTAGGCAGATGGAGGCGTGCTCAGTATACCCATGCCTTGGCAAAGAGGGAACGTATAGCACACACACTGACAGTGTAGGCACCTAGGGACTGACACCTTTCTCCATCTGTACACACAGTAAAAATGGATGGCACACACACAAGACTACCTGTAAATTGTCATGTATAGGCAGTCTACTGTGTGCATCCAACACAGGCAGCCCTAAACTATTGCACACACATTGGCACAAGGTAAGTCAACACCTGAACAGTAAATTAAGCTATCAGCATATGCAGATACTGTATGTATAGATTCATAGGTAGAAACTTGGCCAACTGCCAGAGGCCATTCATAAGCCCAGTCAAAATGTGTCAGCTTTTGCCACCCCATTGATTCATTAACTGTCCCTCTGTGGAGCAGAGCCAATGGCAGGATCCTCGGTGTGCATCTACTGTACCCCATCCACTCTTCAAGGTTTCTCTTGCAGAGTGTTAGTGAGGGGCTCTGTATAATGTAGTTAGGGATGTTGTTCCAAAGTATGGGGAGTGTCTGTGGCAGGAAGCTGTCCCTCCAGCATCTTCCAGTTATTGTTGTGGCAAGGTTCAGCTCACTACAGTGTGTGGCTCACTGTGACATGGATTCCCATAGGTGGAGCATATCCATCAAGCCTGAGTTCAACATGGCTGTGTTGGCCAGCGGAGATCATATCTGGGTAAATGTGATGCCACTGAATAAAGCAGGAGTTTATTCAGTCTGGCTGCATAGGCCATATGTTGATGGCCAGTATTCCCCTTGGCAAGGTACATTTGTGGACCTCCCAGCTTTTGGAAGTGTCTTCTGAGGGACATCCCATATGGGTTATTATACCCTATGATGTGACTGATGAGTGATGAGTAAAGGGGCATTATAACCTCAGCATGTCTAGATGGGAATCCTTTAGTAATCAGATGGCCTACATAGAAGGATGTCCTAACTACTGTGGAGATATAATTGTCAAAGGGGAGATCACTATCTACCTTAGACCCCAGATACCCCATTACCTCATCCGTATTAAAGTGGCTGCCACTTATGTGTTAATATGTATTAATATGTGGGTGTCAATTCCACAATGTAATGACCATGCAGTTAGTGGCACTTGGCTGGAGGCCGTGACATTGACACCCTGTGACGTTCTCTGTGAGGCCACTTGAGGGATATCTGTGTCAGCTGGACTATCAGTCATGGCTTCCAGTTCGCAGTCATTGCCAAACATGATCTGCCGTAGTCCACCTGTGTTTGCCTGTACCTCTGAGATGTATATGCCAAACAGTAGGGCTCCCAGGACTGAGTCCTGTGGGACACCAGTCATGACTGGTCAAGAGTTGGACCTGGAGACTGCTAGTCGTACCATATGGGTTCTGTGTATACGCCCGTTGGCAACCCAACCTGTGATGTATGGGTGTATGTACAGGCTGGTGTGTTTATCAATAATACCTGAGTGGGGCATGGTGTCAAAAACCTTGGCGAGGTCCAGGTAGTATGTGTGAATCACCTCCCCCATCATCTAACATCTTGGTGACTGCATGTAAGACGTCAAACAGGTTCAGTAGGCATGAACTGAACTCAACCAAGCTGACCTTGGTTGGGTCACATGTTCAGAGGTTACCAATGTCTTTGTTAATGAGTGCCATGAGGATGCGAACCATACCATTGCAGACCAGGCTAGTCAGGCTTATGGGGTGGTAGTTACCATGGTCAGTTGTGATTCCACCTTGATGGAGTGGAATAACCATTGCCATGCGCCGTTGTATGGGCATGTAGCCTGTGGAGAGGCTGAGGTTGGAAAGCTTAATTAGATATGGGGTCAGATTGTCTTGCATAGTTTGCAAGATGCAGTTTGGGACAACATCTGCCTCCATTGAAGCTGTGTTCTGCTGTTAGAGAAGGCCATTTCCACCTGTGTGTCTCTGATGTGTGGGATACTGTACCTTTCGGGTAGTGCTGTGGGCTATTTAGGGGGTGAAGTATGCACTGAATGTATCTGCAAGGATGTTGGTGATATCAGTAGCATCAGCATATTTTGTGCTATATTTCTCCAGCACAGTGCAAATCTGTGTTTCACCACTTAGATCCTTGACATAGCCAAAGAAGGCTTTGTGGTTATCTTTCGAATCCTTGCGTATTCTCCTGCTGATGTTAGCCTTGGATGATGTCATGAGGGACCTACGTATTATACTAATAGTTGTCACGGATGTCTACCCTTTGTGGGATTTGCTGTTTGTCTGGAACACTGTCCTACTTTTGTAATATAGCCTATTTATTGCAGAGGTCCACCACACTGGTGTCCTTGTCTTGGAGGAGTGTTGGTTTACCAATGATGGCATGATCCATATATCCATGTAGGTGCGTATAGACTGCATTTGTAAATCTGTCTGTATCTTGAGCAGTGTTTCCCCTTAGCGTGGGGCTGTGAACCCCCCCACCCCTGTCACTAGTAGTGTAAATTTAGCTGTAGGAAAGTTATACATTGTGGTATCCATGGGTGGGGGGGATGCTTGGGTGTGGAAACAGTGAATAGTTCATGGTCAGATCTAACCAGTGACAAGATAACATCTGCTGTGGTGCACCTGTTGCCATTGTTGGTGATGACCACTTCTAGTAGTTTCCACCCCACGTTAGGGAGGTTACCACCTGATACAAGGCATATGAGGTGATAAATTCCAGGAAGCGCTAGGCCTGGAAGTGAGTACTGGAGTAAGTTTCCCAGTTAATGGCATGGTAATTGACATCGACCAATGCCAGGGTGTGCATTAGGACTGTCATGTTCTCCACTGTCTCCAGGTAGGTGGAGTGGTGGTGAGGGTGGTCCGTAGCAGGCCACAGTTTACATTGCAGTTGTGGCTGATGCTAGCTGCACATGGATGATCTCAGAGGTATCATGCTGCCCCACTAACCTGGAGGTGTAGGTATCCCTGATGAATATGGATACAGCCCCTCCATGTCTGTGTCAGTCCATCTTCTATGGCTGAAATGTCAGGTATGGGTTGCAGTCTGGTAATGCTGGTGTGCTCTCAGGAGCCTTAAGACAGATCTCAGTTACTGCACAGTTGTTGATGTTGTCCATCCTGAGGAGTGCTGTGAGTGCATGCATGTTGTGATCAGAACCCCTGGTGTTGAGTAGCATATCCCTCATTGAATCTGCTATTGTGCCATTTATGGAGCTGGTATTCATCTTCGAGACTCTCCTAAATAAGGCATCATGGGGGTGCCAATAGCCTTGGCAAGTATTCCAAATCCTAAGGCTGACACATAGGCCGGTATGGTATCGTTGCATGCATGTTCCCCATCTGTGCTTGTTTTTCATCTCTCCTATAGGTAACCTACTGGTAAGCAATAGAAAGCCTTAAACTTATACAAGTCTTCTAGCTTCCAAGATAGGCTTTTAGAGTGACTATGTATCAGTGCTCTGTATGTTCTTGCTGTACTTAACTGTTTCCTGACTACATGGTGATTTCTCACTGTATATTGTGATATGAAGGTCTGTTTATTCACATATTATGGCTATAATGGCCTGCACTTTAGATGTTCACAGATAGCCTACTACCTATCTGCCCAAGGGCAATTAGAAGCATAGCTACAGTTTGTTGGCTTTCCCCACACCATTGATGAAGTAGCTGAGCCTCTGTCAAGCATAGCCAATGAAGCAATTCCAGGCAGAATTGCTGGTAGCTGTTGAAGACTTGGGTTGTGGAGGGTGATAGGGGCACTTAGTGATCTAAAGAGGGCATGTTAATGTGACAATTCAATACCATTAAATTCCCTCAATAGGTCTCACAGCTATCAAACTGGACAGGCTCCCCCACCCCTGGTTGTATGATTCAGGGATACATGATACCAGGGGTGTATATTCTGTTACCCATTCACACAACAAGGTTTCCCTTGAAGTGTGTCAGTGAGGGGCTATGCCTAATGTAGTTAGGAATGTAATGTATTGTCTCACAGTACATTTGTTATATGTTGTTATTTCAAGAGTAAGTGAAGCTCAGTGAGTTTGGGGGCCTCCGCCCTTTGCTTAGCCTAGCTTACACATAGAAATCATCTAAATAGGAAATAGGCGGAAGCAACGTTAATGTCAACAGTGTAATGGTTACAGTATCTGCATAGTATCTGTGCATTCGAGGTTCCAATCCCGATAAAGGCAGGGATGTTTATCATGTTCAAAAGTATACCTTAACCACAGCTTGCATATATAGGTAGTAATCATCTGTATAATAAACATTCGAAACACCCATATAAACCCATGTGTGCTGGAGAGTACAGTCAACAGAGAATGTAATGTTATGTCAGCACATAGTGAGATGTTACTTCACTGACATATATATATCCTGAGTAGTTAGCAGATGTGTCCATAGTTGCACGCTCAGGTTATATGTTAAAAGTTTGTTTAACTGTGTTTAACCGCTGCTATAATGTCACACAAACACTTTTAAACATGCTTACAACTGCTTAAATGAGCCTTATTCTGGAGTAAAAAACATTTGTAAAGCATCGCAGGTGTTGAACCCTGGACCATGAACACTATATTCAAGGGACTTACCACTAAGCCATCTGAGGTGTATATATGTTTCACATTCTTGAGACTACACCTTATACCATATGCATTTCACTGTAATGAGAACAAATTGACAGTCACTTTGTGTACATGTGTACAGTACATTGTAATGTACTGTAGTTTGTGAACCAACACATTCCAGTCTACATATGTATTACTGTTACAAATTAATACGAAATATATATATATATATATATATATATATATATATTTATATATATATATATATATATATATATATATATATGTATATGTATTATACAGTTACATCAATAGCCATATATATAAACATCTATGAACACACTTCGTGACACAAAAGCACTCCAAAGTAATTGGGTTGTACACGAAACACATGCAGCTCTGGTATTATAACAATTAATATTAACCTAATTCACCATAGAAGAGATGGTAGTTGTGTATGTAAAGATTGGGGTGGGGGAGGAATGATGGGTAATGCAATCATGCATCAAGGAGGGCCTGGGGTGGATGTCCAATAAGTGAACTGGAGGGGTATACATGGAGTATGGGGACAATATAAAAGGGACACAAAGCAAGAACCTTTCTCATTCATAATACACCCTGTCATGTCACATTGCAACACCTAATTTCACAAACATATGAACATTAACATGTATCAGACATATGTACACCAACTGACTGTCACATTTGTTTTCAGTAGTGAGGAATGCCTGTAGTAAAATGTATATTCTAAACACCATAACATTTGTACATATTTCAGATGCCTTAGTGGTAAAGTCAGTGACTGTGTTGTTCATGGTCCTGGGTTCAAGGGCTGTTAGGTTATTTTGAGGGCCAGAATAAGGGCTGTTGGATGCAGGTGGATTAATGCCCTCTTAAGCAGTTGTAAGGGGACTCCACAGGTTTGCGAGAAGTAAGCGGTGCTGAAACATGGTAAACGGAGAAGCGCTTCACAGGTTTAATCTTTGCTTAACGTCACGCAGACCATGGGCAAACTTGCTTACAACCGCGTAAATGTGCATTATTCACACTTTCCCTACCAGTGCCTACTCTGAGAAGTAAAATAATAACGAAACAACAAAGTTCTTGCTGTAAGAAGAAAAATAGCAGCAACAAAATCCAATGTCAAGAGAAAAAACCTTTAATAAAGAAGTAAAGCTTTCGGGTCCACATCCTTCCACAATACTAAAACGCATTACATCAGCAATTAAGACTTTAAATAGGAACACCAAATCCATCACATGACTACAGCCAGCCAAGCATGTGATAGAGCAACAATTAAAACATTAAAAAGTTAAAATGGATAAAAGTTGAAAATCAAAATTTGTTCTGTTGTATTTTAACTAAAATAGGTTTTAGAGATACAGCACTATTTAAACAGGGGGGGGGGTCTGCCATTAAACGTAAAATCCACTCATATTCTTTAATTTCAAGCACATTGTTTAGGTCCCCTCCCCTAATGGATTCATATACTATATCTATTACCCTGAATTCAAATGTATGGGAAATATCAGTGCACAGTATATGCTTACATAATGCATTATTCTCATTTCCCCTACGTATATCTGATTTGTGTTCTATAATGTGCTCCTTCAATTTTCTAGTGGTTTTACCCACATAAAATGAGGGGCATGACACACAAGTAGCTAAATAGACCACATTGACAGTAGTACAGCTTGCAATTATAGTTTACCTTAGTAATAGGATGTTCAAAAGTCTCACTTCCTTTTCCTAATAAATCAGAACAGCATGTACAACTCATACAGCAAAATGTACCTATTCTTGTAGCTACTAATGGGATTGACTTAACAGGAAAATCTTTATAGCATAATTTGCTTTTTAAATTTCTCAAATTTCTGTAGCAAAAATAGGGCCTATCCCCTACAACATTCTTCACTTCGGAAGAGGCCATTAAAATTAGCCAGTTCTTCTCTATTATTTGTTTTATATAATGTGACCGGACATTAAAAGTCATAACATATCTAGTTTTTTCCATGGTAGGCTTACAAATATCAGTAACTATGTGGTCATCAGCTCCCATCTGAAAATGGGTTTAGCAGTCGTACCCCCTTCTATTTTGACCCTGTTGCTTAATTCTAACACTTGTGCATGGTCATATCCGTTTGGCATAAATTCAATTTTCATATCTTCCAGTTGCTGAAAGAAGACAGAATCATCAGTGTTAAGTTTGTTTGCCCTTCTAAACTATGCTAACATAACACCCCTGAAAACACGAGGCACATGCATGCTGCGTCTATTTAAATATCTCTCAGCATGTATCTCTTTTTTATGGATACTGGTTTCAATAACACCATCCATAATATGTAGGGTTAGATCCAAGAATGTAACATTACTAGCAGAATATTGCATCTTAAACTTCAAAAAGGTCATAGTTTTATTTAAATACTCTATATACTCATGCCCCGGGATTCATGAAGCTCGGCCCAAGGCCGGTGTAAGGCTTGCACCGGCGGTGCAGTGAATAGTCGGCGTAGCAGTGCCATATGCATAGTAATGAGTGCGCGCCACAACCACAGACACGTGCGTAGGGCACGTGAGCTAGCCCAAGTAGGATGCGTCCGGAGGCGTGGCCAAGCCGGCAGGCGATGAGCAACCTAAAGTGCTGACTTCCACAGGCCACCCGTAATAGTAACCGCACCAGCCAGGGCCCGTGGAGAATGAAACGTACGCAGACTATGCAACATAGTACCCGTCCCAACAAAACGGAGAACCAAACATCAACCCACGGAGCCCTAAGTGTACCCGTCCAAGGAACAAAGGATACGCGTAATACCGTGTCTGTCCCGCAATGCACTGTCAGTGGGCATACCCAGTGAAGGTGTACCGCAGCATGTCAGCGCGCCGCACCGACATAGAAGTAGCGACATGGGCATGGTCACCAGCAGTAGTGAGAGTACACATCTGGGTAGCCGTGTCGATATAACAACAAGAAGGAAACAAGATACCCTAAACACAGGCAAACATGTGCATAGCAACATGTACCACACCCAGCAACGTGCTCGCCGCATACACATAGGACGGCGTATGTCTAAGCGTAATATCCAGAAGCAGAACTCATGCATGCAAATGTAATACACAATAGCCCCGTCATAGCATGTATCCCGCACCCATGTACGACCGTGCACCCAACCCAGCTAGCAGCCTTGCGCAGCTACACACCTACACACAATGGGCATACCTGAAATGTGGTAAGAAGTATTGTCTTAGGCAGTGCCATGGGCAAATATGTACCCCACATGTTAACAACCCACCTCAGGTACAGATATCCAAATGGCTGCATGTGAATGTGTTGGCAGAATGTGTACATCCCGCATGTGGTATGGACCTGTCGAAACCTCATAGGCGTGCACACGCCACGGTGCACATAACTGTACACATCTGGACAAGGCGGTATGTTCAGCCACCGTACCGATGATTAGCTATGCAGACATGTCAAACACAACACATATAGCGGAACATCTGCCTACCAAACAGGATGCCCTAACAGGGTGCCACAGGCACAGAAGGGTAAGGTGGGACATCACATGTTGAGAGTAGTGTTGCCGGATGGCCAAACACCCACGGCCAACGCAAAGGACGGAATAACATGCATATGCCCGGATGGATGGGTATGTCATAGCATGGGAATAGGCCAAGCCATCCACCATAATAGCCATGTGTACCACATACAAACAGCCAGTAACACGCAGTAGTAATGCATGAAGGCATACACGACTGTGGGAATAGCACAGGACATATGGCACGTGCCAAGTGTAGATGCATGACACAAAAGTCCAGGATGGGGCCCCCTGCAAAGAGGAACATGTGCCAACCCCACCTCCCACAGATGTACTGGCAGTGAAAACACATGCCAAACACACACCAACACTACCGTCCATCCCACGACAGCAACGGAGGCTGGCCAAAGACCACCATGACGCGCGCACAAACAGGGACACGTGTAACCGTTGCCTTAACACCCCCCCATAGGCCAAAGAATAATAGAATGGACATATGCATGTAATGCTGTGAAGGATGTGTGGTAGTCCTCAGTATCACAGAGGTAGGTACACAGATACACTGTAATCAACCGGGACGTTATGTGCACTGTAGACAGCATACCTGCAGGTAATACAGAGTTCAATCACGTGCCACAGAAATATACACATGAGAAAGAGGATAGGGGATAGACAAGTGTGAATGGGACAAACTATGAACATAGGTTCATAGGTCCATAGGTACAGAGTAGGCTATCTACCCAAGGGCAGCCATAACCCTAGGCCATAGTTAGGATTCCTTTGCCAACCCTCCGGTCCGGAGATAAAATGCCTATTATATTGCTGTACCTCTGTCAAGCAGTGACAATGATGTAATCCCTGGGGTATATCTGCAATCCCCCATCCAACGGACAAGATCCCCCTCGAACAAGGCTAGCAAGGTTCTCTGCCTCACATGTACTGTGATGTAGATCCACAGCATAGTGAGTGTCTGGGTGATGTATGTGTCACTCCAACACATCCTATTAATGACCGTGTCAAGGTTCACGTCACCTGCCCTTGTGGTTCCGAGGGATGTAGATCCATCAGGTGAAGCATAGTCATCAAATATGGGTCGACATGGCCTCTTATGTCAGGCACAGGTCAACACTGAACAAGAGGTATGTGACTGAATGGAGCAGGAGTCCTTACAGTGGGGCAGCATAACACAAATCCCTGACACCCTGCATCTGTCTGACGGTTAACCTATGGGGCCTTCCCAGCTGCTGTAGGTGTCGGGTCAGATACCCTCCGAATGGGGCAATGTACTCAATCATAGGTGTAACAAGTAATGAGTACAAGGAGACGATGACCTACCCTGATCTAGATGTGAATCCCTGCACGATCAGGTGGGCAATGTAGAAGTTCTACCGAACCACGATAGCAATGTGTGTGAACGAATCCATCGGTGACTGACAACCTGGGTCCCCAGATCCCTGGTAATTCCCCCCGTGCTCAGTGGACTGCCACCCATATGCCGGACAGGGGTGACCACGTTCTTCCCGACGGGTATGACTATGCATTACCTGGCATTTAGCTGTAGGCCATGTCCCTGACAGCAGATATCCATATCTGGGAGGTCCCTTTGAAGGATATCTGTGTCAGATGTCCGTCCCACTATGGCACCCGGTTCGCAGTCATCTACAAACAATGTCAGCCATAACACCCCTGTGTGTGCTTGTACTGTGGAAATGTAGATGTAGAAAAGAGTGGACCCAGGGCAGAGCCCCATGGGACACCGCCTGTGACAGGCAGTAAGTCCGACATGCCGCCAGCAACTATGACCGTGGGTCGTGTCACCTAGCCAGTTTGCAACCCATCCGCGATGTACATGTTCACATCCAAGCCGATGGGTTTATCAATGATACCCGAGGTATTGTGTTGAAGGCCTTGCCAGGTCGAGGTAGGCTGTATGGACTGCATGACCCCATCAATGGCCTCGTGACTGTCCCCAAAACGTCAACCAGGATTTAAACGCATGAACCGCCCCTGACCAAGCCAAACTGGGTTGATGCAAAGTATGCAGGTCCCCTATGTCGCCATCTACGGGCCGCAGTATGATCCCTCCCCATGTCTTTGCAGATAAGTCTTCTCATGGTAATGGGATGTTAATAACCAGGGTCAGTGGAGGCACTGGCCCTGTGAAGTGGGACTACAGTGGCCAGGTGCCACAACTTGGGTACATTACCCGAGGTGAGGCTAAGAATAAACAGCTGTCCTAACTGTGGGTCTAATTCCTCAATGAGATCGCGGAGTACACAGTCGGGACACCAGCTGGTCCCATGGGTGCTGTGTTCACTACCCTGGAGAGAGCATGTCCCACCCGGGTATGCTACAGAACATTCGGGGACCACAAACCCGGTACAGACATCTCTCCATGTGGGGGAGGGGAGGAGATGTCTTCACCGAACCTGTCAGCCCGTATGTAGGCAATGTGTGTATGTTCAGTAAACTCCACATCATTGTGAACCCAGTCAGAGTATATGTGTGAGTTACCTCCCAGGTGTCCAGCATAGCAAATGAAGGCTGTATGATTGTCTGCTGAGTCCTTGGAGATATATCTGTGGAACCCGCCCCGGACTATGTCATGACAGCCTGTAGCTCTACACATATAATGAGCAAGGGTTTCATACCTCACAAGGTGTCTGCTCTGCCTTGTAGTAGCCACCTCCTGTCATTGTACAGCTTGTGTATGGCTGGGGTACACCACACTGGATGCTTGGCATTGGTACAATGAACCACAGTTGGGTAAGGGAATGCCTGATCCATGCAGTCCTGTAGGTGCCGGTAGAAGGCATATGTAAGTGATGCAGTGGCTTGAGTAATGTTGACCACTGGCTCAGGGTCCTGAAAGGAGACCACAGTAGTGTTCAGAATTGTGAATTCGGCCTTTGAGAAAGCCATGTGTATGGTAACCGCAACACCCACAGTAACGTATGTCAATAGCAGAAGCCATTGTCCAAATAACATAGATTAACGCCGGTATTACAATATGTATTATTATACATGTATTGACACGTGTCTGCTAATTACACTTGCAAATGGCCGGTAAGACCGGGCCAAAGTGCTCGTGATTTACCTGTTATGGTGGTGTCATTCCAACAATAAAGTGGCGATACTTCCCTACTGGGACCTCTGGGGATTAATTAAAGCGGTTGTTAACCTGCATCATTGGATGTACACCATTTGGTTCCGGTTTTGGAAAACCTGGTTTCCGTAGCACTACACACTATGGGTAGTCAAGCAGACATCCGCGATTGGTGAACATACAGCAGCGGTCAGAACCACTGGCCAGATGGACACAGTCCAACATGTTCTACACTTTACATATGCACATTGGTGTCCATTGTAGGACTCCAAAAATTTATCCGTACGCAATGTCAACCGGCTGCGATCGAGAGACCCAGATGAGGTGACAGCCGTGACTACGGCACAGCTACATATATGCACCACCAGCGTGTTCAAGGTTGATGACAACTGTCCATGAAATGCAGGACATATGCACAGAAATCCCCAGATTGTCGAGTCCATAGAAGTGCGTCCACATCCCATTCCCGCACACATGGAGGATGTGCAATGGGTACTGTCGAGGGTTGCAGCCATGGGATCATGGGTATGCAGAAATGGGTCTCGTGTTGATTGGCAGATGATCCGCTGTCCCGC